>NC_066530.1:1034412-1256912 GCF_024679095.1 Eriocheir sinensis | reverse complement strand
AAGAAGGAGGAAAAGGAAGAAGATAAATATTTAGCAAGAGAAGGTGGAAGAAAGCAAAGATGAGGAGGAGGAGGAAGAGGAAGAAGAGGAGGAGGAAGAGGAAGAGGGGGAGGAGGAGAAGCCAGCTGGTGTTTGTACAATCTTTAAAGAATTGGAGAAGTTTAAGAATTATATTAGACTCCTCCACATCCTCCCTTCCTCCACCTCCTCCACTTTCCTCCACATCCTCACTTTCTCTTCTCCACCTCCTCCACTTCCATCCACATCCTCCCTTTCTCTCCTCCACCTACTCCACTTCCATCCACATCCTCCCTTTCTCTCCTCCACCTCCTCCACTTTCCTCCACATCCTCCGTCCACTTTCCTCCACCACAACTTCCTTTCCTCCATTCTGAATTCATATCCTCCATAAAATCTACTCCATTACTCTTCCTCCTCCTCCTCCTCCTCCTCCTCCTCTTCCTCTTCCTCTTCTTCCTCAAGCCTGTTATTGTTTTGATCTCAATCGGCTTTTGTCTGAGCCACACCCTCTCTCTCTCTCTCTCTCTCTCTCTCTCTCTCTCTCTCTCTCTCTCTCTCTCTCTCTCTCTCTCTCTCTCTCTCTCTCTCTCTCTCTCTCTCTCTCTCTCTCTCTCTCTCTCTCTCTCTCTCTCTCTCTCTCTCTCTCTCTCTCTCTCTCTCTCTCTCTCTCTCTCTCTCTCTCTCTCTCTCTCTCTCTCTCTCTCTCTCTCTCTCTCTCTCTCTCATCAATGTTCGTTTCTTTTGTTCCTATTTTTATTCCTCTTTGTAATCTTTTCTCACCTGGTTTTCCTTTGTAGAAGAAGAGGAGGAGGAGGAGGAGGAGGAGGAGGAGAATAAAAGACACAAAGGAATTGGGAGTGTAAAGAAAAAAAATAGAGAGGAGGAGAGAGAGAAAGAAGAGGAGAAAAGGAGGACTGGAACGTTGAGGAAGAGAAGGATAAGATGAAGAAGAAGAGCAAGGAAAATAATAATATGAAGAAAGATGATAGAAATAAATATGAAAAAAGGAGAAGGTTGGGAGAGGACAAGACAGCAGGAAGGAAATGTGATCGCAGGAGAAGAAGAAGAAGAAGAAGAAGAAGAAGAAGAAGAAGAAGAAGAAGAAGAAATATTAGGTGATAAAAGAGGGAAAAATGGTAGAAAGAGGACAAGAAGGCAGGAAAAAAATGCGATCACAGGAGAAGAAGAAGAAGAAGAAGAAGAAGAAAAAAGAGGAAGAAATATTAGGTGATAAAAAAGGCGAGAAGGCGAAGAAAAATAAGTACAACAACAACATAAACAACAACAACAACAACAACAAAGGACCAGGAGGAGGAGGAAGAGGAGGAGGAGGAGGAGGAGGAGGAAGAGGAGGAAGAAGAATGAGACAAAGTGTACAGAGAAACATAAGGAAGAAGAAGAGAAAAGGAAGGAAAGAGGAGGAAGAGCAGGGAGAAGCGGAAACATAAGGAGGAGGAGGAGGAGGAGGAGGAGGAGGAGGATCAAGGGGAGGAAGAACAGAGTCGGGGTCTTAAGGGGATCAGATCCTACCATAAAGGGATGCAATTCTGATGGGGAGGATTGTGGCGAGACGAGAAGAGTCACGGACGGAGGAGGAGGAGGAAGAGGAAGAAGAGGAAGCAGAAGAAGAGGTGGAGGTAATAGTGTTAATAATGGTGTCATAAAACTAAGAAGATAAAACAAAATGAAAAAAAGAAGATAAAGAAGAAGAAAAAGAAGAAGAAGAAGAGATGAAGGAGGAGAATTGAAGCAGGAAATCGTGGAAGAAGCAAAGGAGGTTCAAGAATAAGAATAAGAAAAAGAAGGAGGAGGAGGAGGAGGAAGAAGAGGAGGAGGAAGACCAGTAATAAAAATAAAAACAAGGAAAAGAAGAACCGCAAAAGGAAAGGATAAAGGGAATAGGAAAGGAAAGATGAATAGAAGATGGCGGTGGAGGAGGAAAGCGAGGAAGAAGAAGAAGAAGAAGAAGAAGAGGAAATAAGATGAGGGAGAAGATTTAATGCAATACTGAATTTCCTTTATTACTTTTACTTTCTTGCAATATATTTTCCTTCCATTTTGATTTCTGTAAAAAAAAATGAAAAACTAGAAATAACGAAAGAGGAGGAGGAGGAAGAGGAGGAGGAGGAAAGAAGAATAAGATGGATGAAGGAATGAAAGGAAAGAAGGGGAAGCAAAGTGATCCATTATTTTTCCTCCTCTCCTTTCTCTCTTTTTCATTCTCTTCCTTCCAATCCCTTCCCATTCCCTCTCCTCTTTCCCCTCCTCCTCTTCATTCATGTCATCTCCCCTCCATTCACCTCCTTTTTGAACTCTCCCTTCCTATTCATTTCCTTTACAACTCTTCCAACCTCCTCTCCTCATTTCCCTTTCCTCTCCTCATCCCTCTCTCTTTCTCTTCCTCCAGCAACTCTATTCAACTCATATCATTGCAACTCCTTCTCTCCTCCTTACTTCTTTTCCTTCTCCTTTTCATTCTTCCTTTCTCTCTCTCTCTCTCTCTCTCTCTCTCTCTCTCTCTCTCTCTCTCTCTCTCTCTCTCTCTCTCTCTCTCTCTCTCTCTCTCTCTCTCTCTCTCTCTCTCTCTCTCTCTCTCTCTCTCTCTCTCTCTCTCTCTCTCTCTCTCTCTCTCTCTCGTCTTCCTGTTCAACCTTTTCATCTCCTCCTTACTTCCCTTCTCCTTTTCCTTCTCTTTCTCCCTTCCTCGTGTCTCCCTATTCAACCTGTCCACCGCTTTCTCTAATTCTCCCCTTCCTTCCCTCTTCTCCCTCTTCCTACTCCTCCCTCGTATTTCTTTCTGTCTTTCCTCCCTCTCTTCTTTTTTTCTCCCTATCTAATCCCTCCACCTCCTTCTCTTCCTCTCACTACGTTCCCCTTCCCCTACCCTTCCTTCCCTCCTCTTCCCCTTCTTCCTCCTCCCCCTCCTCCTCACTCCCATTATTCCTCCCTGACAAGCTTCTTTTCTGGTTAACTTGAAGCTCAGAGTGAAACAGCGAAAGCTTGTTGAGGAGATAAAAAGTTGGAGATTAACACCAGACACACCCTTCTCCTACCCTCTACCCCCCCCCACCCACCCCCGTCTCTCTCTCTCTCTCTCTCTCTCTCTCTCTCTCTCTCTCTCTCTCTCTCTCTCTCTCTCTCTCTCTCTCTCTCTCTCTCTCTCTCTCTCTCTCTCTCTCTCTCTCTCTCTCTCTCTCTCTCTCTCTCTCTCTCTCTCTCTCTCTCTACTTCCATCTCTCTTTGCAACTGAGATAAGAAGAGCAGGAGGAGAAAAAAAAAGAGGAAGAGGAGTAGGAGGTAGAAAAAAAATATGGAATGCTAAGAGAGAGACTCTCTCTCTCTCTCTCTCTCTCTCTCTCTCTCTCTCTCTCTCTCTCTCTCTCTCTCTCTCTCTCTCTCTCTCTCTCTCTCTCTCTCTCTCTCTCTCTCTCTCTCTCTCTCTCTCTCTCTCTCTCTCTCTCTCTCTCTCTCTCTCTCTCTCTCTCTCTCTCTCTCTCTCTCTCTCTCTCTCTCTCTCTCTCTCTCTCTCTCTCTCTCTCTCTCTCTCCAGGAGGATTTGCACATAATTTCAGCTTGGTCGGATAGATGGGAGATGCCCTTTAACGTGAACAAGTGCCAGGTCCTTCAAGTTGGAACGAGGAATAAAAGTTTGATTACGAAATGCGCGGCGTAAAACTCAAAAGCGTTCAATGCGTCAAGGACTTGTGGGTCAAAATCGAGTCAAACCTCAAATTCTCACAGCAATGCATCGATGCACCAAAAAACGCGAACAGAATGTTGGGCTTCATTAAAAGAAACTTTTATTTAAGAATAAAGATGTAATACTCCGCTCTACAACAGTTTAGTCAGACCCCACTTGGAATATGCGGTACAGTTTTGGTCTCCTCACCATGCAAGGATATTGCTAAATTAGAAGGTGTTCAGCGTCGGGCAACGAAAATTATCCCTTCCTTGCGCAACAAATCCTACGAAGAAAGGCTTTCTACCCTTAACATGTTCTCTCTTGAGAAACGTCGCCTCCGAGGAAAACTGATCGAATGTTTTAAAATACTTAATGGTTTCACGAATGTAGACAGATCAACATTGTTTATGATCGATGACACTTTGCGCACGAGGAACAATGGCGTAAAACTCAGATGTGAACAAGTAAATTCAGCACCAAATTTTTCTTCACCAACGTTGTAGTGCGAGAATGGAATAAGCTCCCATCATCAGTGGTCCAGTGTAACACGATTGACTCCTTCAAAAATAAGCTCGACCGTCACTTCCTTCAACTTAATATCAACTAGAGTAGAAATGCAACGTTTTGGAGTCTTCTGATTAATGTAAAATCACTTAGGTTTAAGGACAGACCACCAAGTCTGGACCATGGGGTCTGTGTGGTCTGATTTTCTATGTAAATCTATGTAAATCTCTCTCTCAGGAAAACCAAACAAGTTAAACCTCTTGAATCTGTCGATGTTTTGTAGACGCTTTCAAATTTTAGATACACACACACACACACACACACACACACACACACACACACACACACACACACACACACACACACACCCGTGGAAGCCATGCCCAAGACGTTTTCATCATATGGAAAGATGGGAAAAAAGGAGGAGGAGGAAGAGGAGGAGCCATGAACCCTAATCATAAAGGAAGGAAAGGGAATGGAAGTGGAAGGAGGCGTGTTCGTCATGGTGGTGCGAAGAATGATTAGAGGAGATGGAGGAGGAGGAGGAGGAGGAGGAGGAGGAGGAGGAAAATTATGGAGGAGGTCTTGGAGGAAAGGACGTGGAGGAAAATTGAGGTGAAGGTGATGGAGGAAGAGGAGGAGGAGGAGGTGGAGGAGGAGGAGGAAGAAGAGGAGGAGGAGGAGGAGGGGAAGGAGGAGGAGGAGGATTTGGGGCATATTGATCGGTGTGTGTCGTGGCGCGGCGTGTCACAACATGTTTACGGGTCCGTGCTGCTGTCCATGGCGGGGTGACTGATGGCGGCAGGCCGGGCCAGGGTCATGTGCCTGGGGAGTGTAGCAGGGGGAGGGGAGGGGGCTGGGGCGCGGCAGGGGGTGTTGAGGCATGTAATGTCCCCTTCACCCTCACCTCTGTCGTGTGCTGCAGCGACCGCTGGGCGTGACGCGGCGGGTGATAAGGTAAGGTAAGGTAAGGTAAGGTGAGGTGAGGTATGATGGGGTAGTGGTGGGGCAGGGTGTTGCAGGGCAAGGGGTGTTGAGGCAGGGTGTGGCAGGGTGTGTTGGTGCAGGTCATGTCCTCTCACCGCCCTTTGTTGCAGCGGTCGGCGGTGGTGACGCGGCTCGTCTACGACAGCGTGAGTCTGTTGTCCCACCTGCTGCGTGCCAACGTGGGCGCCGTTCACCTGTGGCGGCAGCCCGGCGGCGGCGGCGGCGGCGGCGGGGACGGCAACACCAGCGCGGGGGAGGCGTGGCCGTGGGACATGCGGGCCCAGCGGCGGCGGCGTGCAGGCGGCAGCATGAGGGCGCCCCGCGCACGCCACCCCGGCTCACAGCGGGAGCGCGGCCTCTTCCTGACCTTCCCGAACAGGCGGAGCCGCAGCGCGCACGGCCGCAGCGGGAGGTCGAACGGGGAGCCGCGGGACCAGGAGGCGGAGCGGGAGCGGGAGCGGCTGTACTTCGAAATGAAGACGCTCACCAAGGCGCGGGAAGGCGAGGAGTTCGAGCGGCGGCTGGAGAGCATCATCGGCTCGCGGCGCATCGCGGCCCCGGCGAGCAGCGCCGCCTGGGGCCGGGAGGGCGGCCGTGGCAACAAGTCCCGCCCAGTGGAGATGCGCATCATGCGGCCCACCACATTCCCGGGCCTGCGAGGCCGCGGCGCCATCAACCCAAGTGGCCAGCGGACCTTCGACTTCCTGCTGCTGGACTGGCGGCCGGCGACGGAACAGCTGGCGGTGGTGCTGGCGCTGACCGCGGCGCCGCCGGGGCTCGACAAGGTGAGGCACACCCACCCACACACACACACACACACACACACACACACACACACACACACACACACACACACACACACACACACACACACACACACACACACACACACACACACACACACACACTCACCTTTCCTCCCTCCCCAGCAGGCGGGCGTGGACGAGGAGATATACGAGGTGGTGGGCGCAGCCGACATCGACTGGGCGCACGACACACCCATCCCGCGCGACCAGGAATGCGGCGGCGGGGCCATCTGCGGCTACATGGTGGCGGGTAGGTGACGGGGAGGGAGGGGGTCAGGGAAGAGAAGGGAAGGGAAGAGAGGGAAAGAGAAGGTGTAGAGGAAAGCCTGCTAATTAGATCCTTAATTGGCGGGGAGAAGAGCACCTGTAATAGTGAGGTGAAAGTGGCGGCGAAGGTGGCGCTGAAATGGAATTAATTAGACCAACACGAGAGGGAGAAAGAGAACGAGAGCCAGAAAGACACACACGTACAAACACACACACGCACAGCCACGCACACACACAGAAAAAGAAGGAAAAAGGGAAAAGCAAATCGCCCCAGTTCATAACTTTTCCGCCCCTAAATTATGCTCATTGCGAATATTACGTTTTTCTTTCTTTTCTTTTCTTTTTTTTTTTGTTCTTTCTCTTTCAATGCAATTCGTGATGTAATTTTTAGAGGGTGCAATTAGAGACCCACGAAGAGGCTAATTGACAATAATGAGAGAGAGAGAGAGAGAGAGAGAGAAGGGTCGTCCACAACATAATACAAGTAACCTGAGATCCTACAGAAAGAGAACTTGAAAACACACACACGCACACACACACACACACACACACACACACACACACACACAGGTTAGGTTATTGAGTTTCACATCATATTTCTCTCTCTCTCTCTCTCTCTCTCTCTCTCTCTCTCTCTCTCTCTCTCTCTCTCTCTCTCTCTCTCTCTCTCTCTCTCTCTCTCTCTCTCTCTCTCTCTCTCTCTCTCTCTCTCTCTCTCTCTCCAGATATACGTTTTTTCCTCCGCTCAGTAATATGTAATGAAGGAAGAGAGGGGCGTCTGAATATGGAATGACGGAGAAAGAAATGGAGAGAGAAAAAGAAGGAAGAGAAGACGGAAGAGTGAATGGGGGTAGGAAGAGAGGAAGGGAGGAAAGAAGGAAGAACATAAAAAGAAAGTGAAGAAAGAAAGAATTGAGGGATGAAAGGAAAGAAAGAAGAGAGAAAGGAAGGGAAGAAAAAGGAAGAGAAAGGCATCTGAATATGGAATGACTGAGCAAGGAATGGAGAAGAAAGGAAAGAAGAAAGGAAGATGGAGGAGTGGGTGACGGTAGGAAGAAAGAAAGGAAAAGAAGGAAGGAAATTATTAGAACAAAAGAAAAGAAAGATGAAAGAATTGGAATGATGAAAGACAGAAGAAGAAAAAGAAAGAAAGATAAAAGAAAAGAAAGATGAAAGAATGGATTAAAGAGTGAAAGAAAACAGAAAAGGAAGGAAAGAATGGAAAGAAAGAAAGGAAAAAAAAGAGATAAGAACACTAAGAATGAATGAAAAAAGGATTGAAGGATGAAAGGAAAAAGAATAATAAGAAAAGTATGACGAATGGAATGAAAGAAAGGAAGGAAAGGAAGAAAGAAAAGGAGGAAAGAGGGAAGGAAAAAAGGAATGAAGGGATGAAGGAAGGACGGAAGCAAATTTAAAGGTGGGAAGCATATCTGAGACGTGTTGGTGGTGGTGGTGGCGGTGGTGGTGGTGGCGGTGGTGGTGGTGGTGGTGAAAGAGGAGTAGGAGGAGGAAGAAGAGCAAGAGAAGGCGGAAAAAAGGAGAGAAACAGGATATACAAAGAGATTCGTTGAACAAGGGTGCAGAGAGAGAGAGAGAGAGGACGTCGAGAAAGTTGAGAGAGGGAATATTGGCAACGAAGCTCTCGAGAGGCAGAAAAAAAAATAAAGTAAAAAGAAGAAAACTTGAAATTATAGACAGACAAACAGACAGCAAGAAACACACACACACACACACACACACACACACACACACACACACATCTTAACACACTTTTCTCGACACATTTTCCTTTTCTTTTACGTTTTATTTATTTCTCAAACATTTTTTTTTTTTAATTTCTCCCCAATGTATCTTTTTTTCATTCCCGTAACACATGTTCTTTATATTTTTTTTATTTTCTTTATTTCTTTCCTTTATATTACGTTTTATTTTCCTTCTAATTCGTTTTCTTTTTCCCCAATTTCGTTTTCTTTCCCTTATGACGTTTTCTTTCATTTTAATTTGTTATCTTTTCATTTTCATCATGTTTTTTTAACTTTCCCAGCACGTTTTTTTCATTTCCATCGTTGGCTTTTCCCTCTACACGATTTCTCTTCCGTAACCCATTTTCTTTCTTCCTCGATTCCGTTTTCTTTCTTACCAACCCGTCTTCTTTCTGAACAACCCGTTTTCTTTCTCTCCAAGCCGTTTTCTTTCTCTCCAAGCCGTTTTCTTTCTCCACAACCCGTTTTCCTTATCCTCAATCCGTTCTCTCTCCCTTATTACATTTTTTTTCATTTTCAACGTTTTCTTTTCCCTCTCACACATTTTCTCTTTCTCTTTAATCCGTTTTCTTTCTTTCCAACCCGTTTTCTCTCACCACCCCATTTTCTTTCTCCCTCAACACGTTTTCTTTCATTTCCAACGTTTTCCTTTCCCTCTTAACACGTTTTCTCTTTCCCCTTAACCCGTTTTCTTTCTTTCCAACCCCTTTTCTCTCTCACCACCCCGTTTTCTTTCTCCCTCATTACGTTTTCTTTCATTTTCAACGTTTTCCTTTCCCTCATACACGTTTTCTCTTTCCCCTTAACCCGTTTTCTTTCTTTCCAACCCGTTTTCTCTCTCCCCAACCCGTTTTCTTTCTTTCCAACCCGTTTTCTCTCTCACCACCCCGTTTTCTTTTCCCTCATTCACGTTTTCTCTTTCCCGTTTTCCTTCATGTCCTAAGCCCGTTTTCTCTCCCCCTCCAGGAGTGCGCCTGGCTCCCATCTACGTGGTAATCATAGTTGCGTGCCTGCTGTTCCTGCTGGCCGCCTGCCTTGGCTGTGCGGCCGTCATCAGGTGAGTCCCCCCTCCCCCTCCCCCCTCCCCCAGGTGCTGACCCCTCCTCCTCCTCCCCCTCCCTTCTCGACAGGTGAGTGTAGCTTTGACCCTCTCTTTTTTTTTCCTCCCTTCCCCTCCCCTTCCCTTCCGTTCTTCCCTCTATTTCCGTTCCCTTCCGTCCGTTCGCTCTTCCGTACAGACATTATTTTATTGCTCTTCAGTTTAGATTTCGTATTTTCTGCATGTTTTCCCATTTTCTTCACTTTTCCCTTCCCCTTTTTCCTCTCTATCTCTTCCCCTTCCTTCCCTCTTCTTCCGTTCGCTCTTCCGTACAGACATTATTTTATTGCTTGCCATTTTAGGTTTCGTATTTTCTGCATGTTTTCCCATTTTTTTCACTTCACTTTTCATTCCCCTTTTCCTCTCTATCTCTTCCCTTCCTTCCCTCTTCTTCCGTTCGCTCTTCCGTACAGACATTATTTTATTGCTCGTCATTTTAGGTTTCGTATTTTCTGCATGTTTTCCCATTTTCTTCACTTTTCACTCCCCTTTTCCTCTCTATATCTTCCCTTCCTTCCCTCTTCTTCCGGTCGCTTTCCCCTACAGCCATTATTTTATCGCTCCTGTTTTTTTTGTTTTTTTTAGATTCATCATTTTTTTGTAGATTTTCCCTTTTTCCGCTATTCCTCCTTTCCTCCTTTCCCCTCTTTTTCCTTCCCTTTCCCACCCTCTTCTGTTTGCTTTCTCCTACAGACATTATTTTATCACTCGGTTTTAGAGTTATCATAATTTGTAGATTTTTCCCTCTTCCAACTTTTCCTACTTTTCTCCTTTCCGCTTTTTTTTCCTTCCTTTCCTTCCCTCTTCTCTTTGCTTTCTCCTAGATATCATTTTATTACTCGTTTTTAGATTTCTCATTTTTTTGTATAGTTTCCATTTCTCTTCACTTTTCCACTATTTGTTTTCCCCTTTCCCGTTTTTCCCCCGTTTTCCCCTTTCAATTCCTCTTCTTTTGTTCTCTCTTCCTTACAGACATTCTATCACCCGTTTTTTTAGATTTACTGTTTTTTTTTTTGTATAGCTTCCCTTGCTCTTCACTTCCCCCTTCATCGTCCCCTCCTTTCCCTTTTTTCTCTTCCCTCCCTTCCCTCTCCATCCGTTTCCCTTTTCTCTACAGACTTTATCACTCTTGTTTTTAGGCTTACCATTCTCTGTATATTTTCCATTTTTCTTCACTGTTCCTCTATTTGCTTTCCTCTTCACGTTCCCCTTCTTTCCCCTCTCTTGCACCCTCGTCCATTTTCCCACACAAACATAATCAAATCTTTTTATAAACTCCACTTTTCTGTATTTTTCTCCCCTTCATCTCTTTTTCCCTCTTTCCTTCACTTTCCTCTTTGCCTTAGCTGAATATTTTCCTTAACTTAAACCATCCGAAAGAAAATAAGACACAAAATTTATCTCTTTCTTATCTCCCAATTTTACCTCCATCCCCTTGCCCGCCTTTCTTTTCCTCTCTTCATTATTCAAAGCATGTTAAAACGTATTGAATACCTATTGCGTTCTTTTTTATCTTATTTCTCACCATCCCTTCTCTCTCCTTTCTTAAAACAGAGGTAAGTTTTTTATCCCTATCTCCCTTCTTGCCTCTCGTCTTTCTCTTTAAACCTCTTAGAGAAACAATAGTCATAACCTTTTTCTTAATACCCTTTTTATCTATCCTTTTCTCCTTTATAAAACTCTAAGGTAAGTTGATTATTATTTTCACTTATTCTCTTCACCCTTTCTAGTCATCCTTTCCCTTTTCTGACTCTTTCTTGGCATTTTCCTATCTCCTCTCTTCAAGGTAAGTTAGTTCTTTCTACTTATTCCTCTTCTTTACATTTTTTCCCTCCTACTGACTCCTGTTCTTCATAATCTATATCCATCCCCCTCTCTAATCTTTTCTAAAACTCAATGTTAGGTATTTCTTCCTATTCCCCTTTTTTTCACTTCTGTCTCTCAACCGACCGGAAAACACACAAATCCTACGCCTTTCTTAGCATCCTTTCTATATCTGTCCCACGCTAAAACCTTTCCATTGCAAGTATATTCTCCTATTCATCCATTTTTCCACATTTTGTCTCAACCGACCGGAAAACACTCAATTCCTACCCCTTTCTTAGCATCCTTTCAGTCTCTTTATCTCATGCTCAAACCTGTTCAATGCACGTATATCCTATTCTTCCAATTTTCCACATTTTGTCTTAACCCTCTGCAAAACACAATCCCTACCCCTTTCCTAGCGTCCTTTTTATCTCTCTGTCCTATACTAAACCCTTCTCATTGCATGCATGTCCTATTCTTCCTCCTAATCCACTTTTTGCTTCTACCAACTGGAAAAAACACACATATCCTTCTCCTTCCTTCTTACTAGCAGCCTTTCTATCTCTATCCCAAGCTAAAACCTCTCCACTGCATGTATATCAACCTATTCTTCCATTTTTCCTCATTGTCCCTCAACTAACTGGTAAAAACACCAAAGTTCTTCTCCTTCCCTCTCTTTCCCAGCATCTTTTCCGTCTCTGTTCTATACTAAGCCCTTCCTACTGCATGTATGTCCTCCTATTCTTCCTTTTATCCACTTTTCTTCTCAGCTAACTGGAAAAACACAATTCTTATCTCTTTCTTAGCATCCTTTCTCTCTATCCCATTCTATACCCTCCCCACTGCATACCTCTTCCATACCCTCTTCCACCCACGACGTAAATAAATGCCTATGTGTTGTTTTAATTAATCCAGGCTGAGTGTTAAACATCAGGGGTCTGCGCGTGTCCCTCCAACATACGATGGCAACAGTAATATACTAACTTCTTTTATTTGTACCATGACAGCAACATCGGATGGGCGGTACTTCCCAACATGTTAACTGCTTTTTGTTTTATGTTGGCCGTGGAGGAGAAGCAAAGAGTGTGAATAGAAGGAAACGGTCTAATAATACACAGTTATCTCACGCGCAGGTTGATGACGTCACACGGTTCCAGGGTTCGTCTAGAGAAAACTAAAATTAAAGGGGTAACTCGTGTGAGAAATGGAACCAAGAGTGAGACTGCTGTGTGTCGTTAGACTGTGAAAGGAAGCGTGTTGGGGTTATAGGATAGATGTTAGCAGCCTTTTGTTAGCATGTTGATTGAGGAGAAGGAAAGACTGTGAATAGGAAGGATGTGTGTTGTTAGCAAGTTGTTGATAGGTGTAAGAATATTGTGTTAGTGATAGTTTTGTACACGACGTTATCTGAATCATCACAATACTCCCTCTTGTCTCTGTTCTTTTTATTGTTCTTGTTTTTTTTTTTGTTCCTCATTTTTTTGACTTTCCTGTTGTAAGCGGGTAAGGGAGGCTGTATCGCACATTGCTCTTGCACACGAAGTTATCCAAACCAACGCAATGCTTCCCTCCTTCTTACTCTTCTCTTTCTCCTTTTTCTTCTTTTTTTACTTCTCACTTTTCCAGAATTCAGCTCCCGCCTTCCCTAATCTTTACTCCTCGTATCTCACCTTATCTCCATTCCTTGTATTGCCCTCTCTGGAAGTTGGGTTAAGTTTTTGTTTTATCTCTACCTTTGCTTTCCTCCTCTCTATCTTTCCTTCCCTCCTCTCTTTCTCCTTAAACGCACAGGAAAAAACACATCCCTTTCGTATCTCCCTTTTATCTCCCTCCTACGTAACCCTCTTGCTGATAAATGGGATTAGTTCTTGTTTTCTATCTGTCTCTTTCTTATCCTACTTTAATCTTTCTTCTTCGCCCCGTTGGAAAAACAATAACACTAATGATGATGATGATGATGATGATGATGATGATTGGCTAGGAACGAAAGAGCTCAATTAGTACGAAAGGTAAATCACGCAACCGATCTGTGTGTGTGTGTGTGTGTGTGTGTGTGTGTGTGTGTGTGTGTGTGTGTGTGTGTGTGTGTGTGTTCATCCGGCTCTCATGCTGCCAACACATAACCTCCTCCTCCTTCTCCTACTCCTCTTCCTCCTCTTCCTCCCAACATATAGACACTGGGCTCTCATGTTGGTGGTACGTTGATGCCTTAATCCTGATGTTGCTGTTGTTTAATATGTTGCCAGGGAGTCTGTGTTGGGGGGCGCGTGTGGCCGCCTCCTGAGAAAGATTATTAAGGTAGTGTTATTGGCACGTATTCTTAAACACTTCTGCCTCCCAAGTCAACTACTTACAAAGGCCAAAAAGGAGATTAGTCGGGTTCTCGTGAGTGCTTTTTCTAGGTTCACGGACCAGTAGAAGGATCAAACTACCACCAGGGTCATAAAACTACCCCTGGAAACGCCTCAAACTCACCAGGGTCACAAAACTACCCCTGGAAACGTATCAAACTCACTAGGATAAAAAAAACTACCCCTGGAAACGCCCAAAACTCACTAGGGTCACAAAACTACCCCTGGAAACGCCCCAAACTCACTAGGGTCACAAAACTACCCCTGGAAACGCCCAAAACTCACTAGGGTCACAAAACTACCCCTGGAAACGCCCAAAACTCACTAGGGTCACAAAACTACCCCTGGAAACGCCCAAAACTCACTAGGGTCACAAAACTACTCCTGGAAACGTATCAAACTCACCAGGGTCACAAAACTACCCCTGGAAACGCCCCAAACTCACCAGGGTCACAAAACTACCCCTGGAAACGTATCAAACTCACTAGGGTAACAAAACTACCCCTGGAAACGTATCAAACTCACTAGGGTCACAAAACTACCCCTGGAAACGCCCAAAACTCACTAGGGTCACAAAACTACCCCTGGAAACGTATCAAACTCACCAGGGTCACAAAACTACCCCTGGAAACGCCCCAAACTCACCAGGGTCACAAAACTACCCCTGGAAACGTATCAAACTCACCAGGGTCACAAAACTACCCCTGGAAACGTATCAAACTCACTAGGGTCACAAAACTACCCCTGGAACATCAAACTCACCAAGGTCACAAAACTACCCCTGGAAACGTATCAAACTCACCAGGGTCACAAAACTACCCCTGGAAACGTATCAAACTCACTAGGGTCACAAAACTACCCATGGAAACGGCCAAAATTCACTAGGGTCACAAAACTACCCCTGGAAACGCCCAAAACTCACTAGGGTCACAAAACTACCACTGGAAACGTCCTAAACTCACCAGGGTCACAAAACTACCCCTGGAAACGTATCAAACTCACTAGGGTCACAAAACTACCCCTGGAAACGGCCAAAACTCACTAGGGTCACAAAACTACCCCTGGAAACGCCCAAAACTCACTAGGGTCACAAAACTACCACTGGAAACGCCCAAAACTCACTAGGGTCACAAAACTACCCCTGGAAACGCCCAAAACTCAATAGGGTCACAAAACTACCCTGAAACATATCAAACTCACCAGGGTCACAAAACTACCCTGAAACATCAAACTCACAAGGGTCACAACACTACCCCTGGAAACGCCCAAAACTCAATAGGGTCACAAAACTACCCCTGGAAACGTATCAAACTCACCAGGGTCACAAAACTACCCCTGGAAACGCCCAAAACTCACTAGGGTAACAAAATTACCCCTGGAAACGTATCAAACTCACCAGGGTCACAAAATTACCCCTGGAAACGTATCAAACTCACTAGGATCACAAAACTACCACTGGAAACACCTCAAACTCACCAGGGTCACAAAACTACCCCTGGAAACGTATCAAACTCACCAGGGTCACAAAACTACCCCTGGAAACGACTCAAACTCACTAGGGTCACAAAACTACCCCTGGAAACGTATCAAACTCACCAGGGTCATAAAACTACCCCTGGAAACGTATCAAACTCACCAGGGTCACAAAACTACCCCTGGAAACGCCTCAAACTCACCAGGGTCACAAAACTACCCCTGGAAACGTATCAAACTCATCAGGGTCACAAAACTGCCCCTGGAAACGCCCCAAACTTACCAGAATCACAAAACTACCCCTGGAAACGCCCCAAACTCACCAGGGTCACAAAACTACCCCTGGAAACGCCCCAAACTCACCAGGGTCACAAAACTACCCCTGGAAACGTATCAAACTCACTAGGGTCACAAAACTACCCCTGGAAACGCCCAAAACTCACCAGGGTCACAAAACTACCCCTGGAAACGCCCCAAACTCACTAGGGTCACAAAACTACCCCTGGAAACGCCCCAAACTCACCAGGGTCACAAAACTACCCCTGGAAACGCCCCAAACTTACCAGAATCACAAAACTACCCCTGGAAACGCCCCAAACTCACCAGGGTCACAAAACGTATCAAACTCACTAGGGTCACAATACTACCCCTGGAAACGCCCGAAACTTACCAGGATCACAAAACTACCCCTGGAAACGCCCCAAAACTCACCAAGGTCACAAAACTACCCCTGGAAACGCCCCAAACTCACCAGGGTTATAAAACGTATCAAACTCACTAGGATCACAAAACTACCCCTGGAAACGCCCAAAACTCACCAGGATCACAAAACTACCCCTGGAAACGCCCAAAACTCACCAGGATCACAAAACTACCCCTGGAAACGCCCAAAACTCACCAGGATCACAAAACTACCCCTGGAAACGCATAAAACTCACCAGGATCACAAAACTACCCGCGGAAACGCCCCAACCTCCTACGAAAGCCTTCTCAAATTTGTGTACTAGGCCGCTGAAATGTTTAAGAATACGAGCCTAATAGTGTTTTGACGCCCCGCAGGTCATGTTAAATAAAGGTGATCGAGGTTAAATATTTGCTGATGCTGTGTTAATCTACCTGGCTTGTTTCACCTTTCACCTGCTGGTCTGTGCACTTGAAGGACTTTGCTATTTGTTTTCTTTATCTTTTTTTTTTTTTTTGTCTATTCTGTATTTGTTTTTCTTTATAACCTTTTGTCCTCCTTTGTCACCTCGTCCTCCTCCTCCTCCTCCTCCTCCTCCTCCTCCTCCTCTTCCTCTTCCTCCTCTTCCTCTTATTCTTACTCATTCTTCTTCTTGTTCTTCTTTTTCTCTTCTTCTCTTCTCCTTTTTCTTCTTCTTTTTTCTTCTTCTTTCTCGTCTCCTTCAACCATCATTACTACTACTACTACTACTACTACTACTACTACTACTACTACTACTACTACCACTACTACTACTACTACTACTACTACTGCCTCTTCTACTTTATTCTTCATCTTCTACCATCTTCTCGTCTCTCCTCTTCTTCCTTCCTCCTCCTCCTCCTCCTCCTCCTCCTCCTCCTCCTCCTCCTCCTCCAAGGCTTCCTCTTCCCTCCCTCCACACGTTGCCTCCTATTGTATCCTTCCACCTCATTTGCTCCACAATAAAGTCTCTCTCCACCCTTCTCTCCCTCCCTCCTCTCCCTCCCTCCCTTTCCCTCCCCCACTCTTTCTCTCTCCTTCCTTCTCTTCCCCTTTGTACCTGCTTTTCCTCCTCTCTGTCTCTTTGTCCCTCCCACCTGACCTCCTTTTCTCTCCCTCCCTCCTCCTCCTCCTCCTTCTCTCCCTTTCCTCCCTTCCTCCATATGTCTTTGAACTCCCTTTTCCCTCCGGCGTGTCTTTCCTCCCTTCTTATCTCCCTTCTTTTTTTTCTCTTCCTTTCCTTTCTCTCTATTTCTATCTTTCTTTATCTTATTTTTATTTATCTTACTCTGTTCCCCTCTTCCTCTCCCTCTTCCTTTCTCTCTTTCATGCAGTATTTTTTCATCTTTTATTCTCTCTCTCTCTCTCTCTCTCTCTCTCTCTCTCTCTCTCTCTCTCTCTCTCTCTCTCTCTCTCTCTCTCTCTCTCTCTCTCTCTCTCTCTCTCTCTCTCTCTCTCTCTCTCTCTCTCTCTCTCTCTCTCTCTCTCTCTCTCTCTCTCTCTCTCTCTCTCTCTCTCTCTCTTCCTTGACCTTATCTTGCCTCATCTCAGCCAATCATAAGCATTTTTTCCTCCTCCTCCTCCTCCTCCTCCTCCTCTTCTTCCTTCTTTATCATCTCTCCATCTTTACTTCTTCGATCCACCGACTTCTGATTTTTTTATTCTTCCTCCTCCTCCTCCTCCTCCTTTGTCTCCTCCTCATCTCCACCTCCTCCTTTTTTCGTCTTTCCTTCTCTTGCTAAACTCTTGATCCACTTCATTTTCGATTTCTCTCCCCTTTCTCCCTCTTTCCTCCATTTCTTCTCCAATCCTCCTCCACTTCCATGACTTTCCTCACCCCTTTTCACTCCACCTTCATCTTTATCCTTCTTTCCTCCTATTCCACTCCTTCACGGCCTCCTCTCCTTCTCCTTTTTCCTTCCTTTCTCATCTTTTTTTCCACTCCGTTAATTCTCAATCCAGCCTCCTCCACTTCTCCTTCCTCTTTTTTTTTTACTTATTCCCTCTCCTAACTCCACTCTTCCACCTCCTATTCCTCCTTTTCCTTTCCATTTCCTTGCCAGCCCTCACTACAGTCTCCCTCCTTCATTATTTTTATTTTCTTCTTCTTTACCCAATTCCACTCCTCCTCCTCTTCTTCCCTTAACCAACTCCTCCTCTTCCTCTTCCTCCTCTTCTACCACTCCATCAATCCTTCCTCCAGCTTCCCTCCTTCTCCACCTTCCTCCTAATCCTTCACCCTCTTCCTCCTTCTCCTCCTCTTCTACCCCTCCGTCAACCTTCCTCCAGCCTCCCTTCTCCACTCCATCCTCCCACTCCACCTTCCTCCTCCTCCTTTAACAAACTCCACTCCTCTTCCTCCACCTCCTCTTCCTCCACCTCCTCTTCTCCACCACTCCACTCCCTCCAGGCTCCCTTCACCCTTTCACTCCTTCCACTCCTCTTCCTCAACCTCCTTCACCCAACTCCATTTCTCCTCTACCTCCTCCTTCTCCTCCTCCTCTTCTCCACCACTTCACTACTCTTCCCTCCCGCCTCCCTCCACCACTCCTCCCCCCTCCTCCACCGCACACACTACCCCCGCTTTGCCATCATCCCCAGGAAGCGTATTCGACAGAAGGAGATGAGTCGCGGTCCTTACAAGATACTGTTGACCTCTTCTGACCTCACGCTCTCGTCCCGTCCCGATTCTGGCCACAAGAAGGTGGGAGATTATGTCTGCATTGCGGGATGTGTACTGTCGGTGTTGGTATGTGTAGCCTTAATAACTATATATATACTCGGTGTGTGTGTGTGTGTGTCTAGCGTAGTGCTGTGTAGTGTAGCGCTGTCTTGTGTCTGTGTATTAAGGGGAGGGGTTGGGAAGTGTGTGGGGGGGCGGGTATGTAGGTGTGGGGGGATGGGTGAATGAGTGCATGTTATCGTGTGCGTGTGTGTGTGTGTGTGTGTGTGTGTGTGTGTGTGTTTCGGGGTGGTTTGTTGGGGTTATTTTTCTCTCCTTTCTCTCTCTCCTTTCTATCCTCTCTCTCTCTCTCTCTCTCTCTCTCTCTCTCTCTCTCTCTCTCTCTCTCTCTCTCTCTCTCTCTCTCTCTCTCTCTCTCTCTCTCTCTCTCTCTCTCTCTCTCTCTCTCTCTCTCTCTCTCTCTCTCTCTCTCTCTCTCTCTCTCTCTCTCTCTCTCTCTCTCTCTCTCTCTCTCTCTCTCTCTCTCTCTCTCTCTCTCTCTCTCTCTCTCTCTCTCTCTCTCTCTCTCTCTCTCTCTCTCTCTCTCATGACTTAAAACATGGACTATTGATTCTATGCCGCGTCTTAGAGAAAACTTTGCCTTCGCTTTGTGTCGGCTCATCCCTTCCCTTCCCTTCCCTTCCCTTCCCTTCCCCTCCTTCAGCTTTCCTTCCTTCCTTCCTTCCCTTCCTTCCTCCTTCCCTTCCTTCCCTACCTTTAATTCCCTTCCTTCCTTCCTTCCTTCTCTCTCTCTATCTCTCTCTCTCTCTCTCTCTCTCTCTCTCTCTCTCTCTCTCTCTCTCTCTCTCTCTCCTTCTCTCTCTCTCTCTCTCTCTCTCTCTCTCTCTCACTATCTCTCTCTCTTCTCTCATCTCTTAAAAAAACAGATGACTAATGATTTCGCGTCTTAGAAAAACTTAAACTTTCTCTTCCTTTGTAACCGCATCCCTTCCCTTCCCTTCCCTTACCTTCCCCTCCTTCAGCTTTCCTTCCCTTCCTCTCCCCTCCCCTACCTTTCATTCCCTTCCCTTCCCTTCCCTTCCCTTCCCTTCCACTCCTTCAGCTTTCCTTCCCTTCGATTTTCTGTGTATTTCCCTCCTTCCCTTAGTTTTTTTCCTCTACTCACCTTCCCTTCCCCTCCCCTTCTCTTCCCCTCCCTTCCCTTCCCTTCCCTGCCCTTCCCTTCCCTTCCCTTTCATTTCTTCCTCTTTTCCTTCCCTTCGTTTCGTCCTCTTTCCTTGGCGTAGGTTTCTTCCTCTTCCCTTTCTTCCTTTCTCCCTTCCTTTCCTTTCCTCTCCCTTCCTTTTGTTTCCTTTCATTTCCCTTCCCTTCCCTTCCCTTTTCTTCCGTCTTTTACTTAGCTTTCTTTACATTCCCTTTCCTTGTTTTCCATTCCTTAGTTTTCCTTCTTTTCTCTTTTCTTTCTCTCTCCTTTCTTGTTTTTCCTGTCCTTTTTTTTTGTCTCCCTTTCTTCCTCTTTCCTTTCCTTATCTTCCCTTCCGTTTCCTCTCCTATCCACTCCCTTTCATTATCTATATTTTCCATCCCTTTCCTTCCCCTATTTTGCTTTTTTTAGCTTTGTTTCTCTTTCCTTCCCTTCTCTTCCCTTCTCTTTCCTTTTCTCTTATCCCCTTCTCTATCCTTCCCCCTCCTCCTCTTCCCTTCCCTTCCCTTCCCATCCCTTCGGTTCCAATACCATCTGTCTTGCATTGAGAGATAAGCTTCTTCCACGCCCTGTCTTCCCTTCCCTTGCCTTCTCTCCCCTCTCCTCTCCCCTATGATGCACTCTCCCTCCTCCTCCTCCTCCTCCTCCTCCTCCTCCTCCCCTTCCTGCTCCCCCGCCCACCAGCTTCTAGTTAAACAAAGCGAACTGAAGAGCTTGATTCAGGATTCCTCCCTCATGTCTTCCTCCCCACCCCCACCCCCTCCTCCTCCTCCTCCTCCTCCTCCCCTCGTGTCTAGTATCAATGTATCCCGGAACAGCCCGATTGTTTCCTCCTTTTTTTTCCCCGATCGCTAAAGATTTTTTCCCCCACTTTTTACAAACGTTTTTTTTTTTAGTTTTTTGTTTTTTTGTTTACGTTTGAAAATAAAAGAGAACTATGCCGTGAAGAATAGGAACCCAAAAAAGAAAAGAAATAAAGAAAAAGAGGTTGATGGGAAGTTAGGAAAAGTAAGGGAAAGGAAGGTTAGGAATATAGAAAATGGGAAAGAAAAATTAGGAATATAGAAAATGGGAAAGGAAGGTTAGGAATATAGAAAATGGGAAAGAAAGGTTAGGAATATAGAAAATGGGAAAGGAAGGTTAGGAATATAGAAAATGGGAGAGAAAGGTTAGGAATATAGAAAATGGGAAAGAAAGGTTAGGAATATAGAAAATGGGAAAGAAAGGCTAGGAATACAGAAAATGGGAGAGAATGGTTAAGAATATAGAAAATGGAAAAGAAAGGTTAGGAATATAGAAAATGGGAAAGAAAGGTTAGGAATATAGAAAATGGGAGAGAAAGGTTAGGAATATAGAAAATGGGAGAGAAAGGTTAGGAATATAGAAAATGGGACACAGATTAGGGAAGTGATTGAAGGGTAACTGTTTTTATTTGTTGATCAGTGTCACAATAGATAGATTTCTGGTTAGGCCTATCTTAGATCTACATAGCTTTCCCCTCCTCCTCCTCCTCCTCCTCCTCCTCTCTCCCTCCTCAGCCATCTCTCCCCCTTCTCCTCCTCCTCCTCCTTTCCCCTCTTCTCACTTTCATCCAGTTTCCCCTTTATTACTTCCATTTTCTTTCGTCTTCACTTCCTATCTCCTCTTTCCCCTTCCTCCTCCTCCTCTTTTTTTTTCCTTCTTTATGCATCTCCCATTCTCCTCCTCCTTTCCCCTCTTTCAATTCTTTATCTTCCTTTCCTTCTCTTTCGTATCTGCTTCCTATCTTTCATTTTCCCCTCTTCTGCCTTTCCTTCCTCCTCCTCCTCCTTTTTTCTCCTCTTGAAGTATCTCCCTTCGCCTCATTTCTCCTCTTCTCGCATTTTTTCTTCTCCATTCTCTCTCTTTCGTATTTGCTTTCTCTCTTTCATTTTCTCCTCTGTTTCCTTTCTCCTCCTCCTCCTCATCATCATCATCATCCTTTTTTCTCCTCTTCAAGTATCTCCCTTCGCCTCATTTCCCCTCTTCTCTCTCGCCTTTTTTCTTCTCCATTTTCTCTTTCATTTTCTCCTCTTCTGTCGTTTCCTTTCTCCTCCTCCTCATCATCCCCCTTCTCCTCCTCCCTTCATGCTTCTCCCCTCCTCCTCCTTCTCACGTTTCCCTCTTCCCCTCCTTCCTCCCCTCCTCTGTCGTATCCTCTTCCTCTCTCTCCTTTCTCCACTTAGAAAAACAGTCAGGCACTTTTCATTTCCCCTTCCTCCCCCCTCTTCCTTCTCATCTGTTTTAGTGATTTCCTTTTCCTCCTCCCTCATTTCTTCTCTCCTCCCATCCAAAAAATATACTGGTTTCTCTTGTTTCTCCCATTTTTTCCTTTCTCTTTCTGACTTTAAAAATGATAGGTCCCTCCCCTCTCTCCCCTTCTCCCGTCACCGGCCACATATCACCTGCTTTTCCCTTCTTCTCGTCAGTTAGTCAGTCAGTCAGTCAGTTAGTCAGTCAATCAGTCAGTCAATTAGTCATTCAATCAGTAAATCAGTCAGAAAGTCAGTCAGTCAGTCAATCAGTCAGTCAGTTAGTCAGTCAATCAGTAAATTAGTCAGAAAGTCAGTTAGTCAGTTAGTCAGTCAGTCAGTCAGTCATTTATTCAGTCAGTCAATCAGTTAGTCTGTCAGTCAATCAATTAGTCAGTCAGTCAATCAGTTAGTCAGTTAGTCAATCAATTAGTCAGTCAGTCAGTCAGTCAGTTAGTTGGTCAGTCAGTCAATCAGTAAATCAGTCAGTCAGTCAGTCAGTCAGTCAGTCAGTCAATTATTCAGACGCTAGAAAATTATTAAACAAAAAAATAATGGGGTTGATATCCATTTAGAATCTAATGGAAGTTTTGAATCATTAAGAAAAAAGGAAATAAAAGATGGCCAGTCAGTTTTTTTTTTTTTTTAAGAGAGGAAAAATAGCACCTAGTTAGTTCTGCTTTAAAAACTGTCACGATTTGAGCATTAAGATTAAAAATGAAAGCTGGCCAAAGTGAATTGCAAGAGAGGAAATAAAAACCCTCGTATATCATGTTTTTAAAAAGTGGTTAGTTTCCTGGGGGGTTTTTTAGGGGGAAATAAAGTAAAATCTATGGAGGGGTTTTAAAAGTATATATATTGGGCATAGTCTACGATCCCTAACCCATAAAAGTGTAGCCTCGTATGTGTGTGTGTGTGTGTGTGTGTGTGTGTGTGTGTGTGTGTGTGTATGACAGGGGAAGTCGAGGAGTCCAGCCCGGGTGTCTGTCTCTGTCTGTCTCGTCAAAGGTCAGTCAGTAAGTCGTTTTGTTAAGTCGTTGTGGTGTTTTAGCTGTTCTTGTTGTCGTCATTGTCCAGTCAACGTTATCATCGGCTTTACTGTTGTTGTTTTTAATGCTGTTGTCGCCGTCCTTATTGGTAACTGTCGCTGTTCTTGTCGTCTTGGTCGTGTTTGCTGTTGTGGTTGTCGTTATTCAGTCTTCCGTGGTCGTCGTCATCATTTTTTGTCATTATCGTCCGTCCAAATCTTGCCCAGCAGTCGTCACAAACACTATTGCCAGTTCGACGACTCTACCTTGGCCGCAACTCCACTTTGGGCATCAGCAACACTGTATTATGTCAGTGGCGGTGTTGCAATGTTTGTGTTGCACGGATGTATGCTCTGTTCATGATACCTTGGCGAATAGGCCCCGCCCACAACACCCTAACATCCACCAATAAGATCTAACCATTTTATGCATCCACGAATAAGATTTCAACCTTTCCAAGTATCCACCAATCACATGTGGCCTGAGTTGGGAAGGGGGCGTGGTTTGCGTGTGGAGTAACCAATGGTATGCTCGGATTGGGGAAAGTGGGAGGGGCCTATTTGCCAGGCTGGAGTGAATAGCGTTTAGGTATGTTGCAAATCCTTGGTGTTGCAGATTGTGTTTCGTTGTATTTCTACTTCGTATATCGCCCCCGTTGACAGAGGGTGTGTTCGTGTGTGCGTGTGTGTTGCAGGTGTGTGGTGTTGCACGTGGTGGTGGCGGTGGTGGTGGTGTTGGTTTGGTGTTGCAGGTAACTGGTGTTGTGTTGCCTCCACTACAAAACTGTGTGCGGCGAGTGTTGCCAATGTGTTTCTTTTCTCCCTGTGTGGATGTGTGTGTGTGTGTGTGTGTGTGTGTGTGTGCGTGTTAATAGAGCTGATGGTGGGAAGATTGGTAATTTCGGTGTTGATAGAGATGGCAAAATCTGTAGCGGTGTTGATGGTAATAGTAATGATGGTGGTGGTGGTGGTGGTGGTGATGGTGGTGTTATGTAGGGTGGTGTCCATAGTGCTGGTGAGGTTTTGGTGATGAAGTTACGTAATGGTGTGTGTGTGTGTGTGTGTGTGTGTGTGTGTGTGTGTGTGTGTGTGTGTGTGTGTGTGTAGTAATCCCTTTGAACCACCAATATACTACTTAAGACTAACAAAATCATTACAAAATAGTCTTAAGAAAAGGGGACAATATGTAGTTTTAACAATTCGTCTTGATTTCACATTTTTCCTCCTTTATATTTCTTTCTTAACACCAAAAAGGAACCATTAAGCATTTCCTTTCTGTACTCAACCAAACATTTATTTCCTAAACGTCTCAATTATCTCCTGTTTTTCCCTCTTTATTCATCTTTTCTTATATATTAAAGAAGTCTTCTTTATTTACCAAGTGGCTGAACCGGCGGTGTGTTCTTGGTGGTGGTGGTGGTGGTGGAGAGGGTGGTGGTTGGCCCTTTCACCTCCACACACCACCACCACCCCCACCCTCCGCTTCCTCCTGCCTCTTCCCTGCTTGCATGTGGAATGTTAAGTAGAGACCCGCCTGCTCCTGCTCCTGCTTCCGCTGATGCTGGATATGGAATGCCGCGTATTACATATTTATCTTTTTTTTCTCCTTTTTTTCCTTCCTTTCATACTTCCTTTCTTACTTTCTCCTTTTCTCATACTGAATTCGCGTTTTTAAGGGTAATTTTTCCCTTCTTCTTTTTTCCTTACTTTCATACTTCCTTTCTTATTTACTTACTCTCTCATACTGAATTGGCGTATTACGTGTATATATATTTTTCTTTCCTTTTTGGCTCTCGTTTTTCCTTTCTTTCCTGCCTTTCTTCCTCCTATCTTTCCTTCATTCCTTTCTTCCTTCCTTCCTTTCTTTCTTTCCCATACTGTATTTGCGTGTTAGTTTTGTTTTCTTTTCTTCCTCCCATCTGTTCTTCCTTTTTTTCTTTTCTTTCCTTTCTTCCTACCTTCCTTTCCCTCCCATACTGTATTTGCGTAGTAGTTTTTTTTTTTTTGTCTTTCTCTTCTTCCTTCCATCTGTTCTTCCTTTATTCTTTACTTCTTTCCTTCCTTCCGTTCTCATATTGTATTGGCGTAATAGTAGTTTTTTTTTCTTTCCCTCTGCCATCTTTCCTTCCTTCCTTCCTTCTTTATTTCCTTCTTCATATTATATTAGCAGTTTTTTTTTTTTTTTAATATTGCCACTACTTCTTCTGTGGCTACTGCTTCCACTACTACCGCCACCAGTACTATTATTATTATTATTATTATTATTATTATTATTATTATTATTATTATTATTATTATTATTATTATTATTATTGTTGTTGTTGTTGTTGTTGTTGCTATCGCTTATCTTGCTCTCCTAATATATTCTCTCTCTCTCTCTCTCTCTCTCTCTCTCTCTCTCTCTCTCTCTCTCTCTCTCTCTCTCTCTCTCTCTCTCTCTCTCTCTCTCTCTCTCTCTCTCTCTCTCTCTCTCTCTCTGTCTCTCTCTCTAATAAGATAGAGTGGCTTAGTATATATACAAGGTTAGGCTTGTCTATCTAAGTCTAAGAGGTTTGCCGGCTGCCTTTTCATATCCTAAACTCACAAACATATATTTTCAAAACTATCCCTTCAGCCTCCTCTCGGGTCGTAAGCCGCTTCGTTCTCCCTATAAAACCTTGGCGTGTCTTAGGATAGGAAGCAGCCGGTTACCTTCCCAGCATAGTAGAGAGCCTGTTAGGTCGGGGTTGTGTGTGTATATATGTGTAAGGGAGATGTTGGGAAAGGCGATGTTTGGTGTTCGGGCGGGGCATCGTGTCTGGTGGAGGCTGCGCGGCTCTCAGGCGATGTAGCTTTAACTTTAACAGCTTCCTCTTCGGCATCCCTCTAAGCCATGTTTCGCTCCTGTCAGATACTCTTTAAGTCTTTTACCAGTCCTCTCTCCTGTTTCATCTGCTTACAGTCCCTTCTCAGTCCTCTTCAGCCCTTTTCAGATCCTTTTTCATGAGCTCCTTTACTGTTCTGTTATTTATTTTAGTCCTTCTCTCTCCTCTCAGTCCATTTATTTTCAGTCCCCTTTTCACACCCCCTTTCAGTCCTTTTCTACTCTCCTCTCTTAGTTCACTCATATCCACTCCCTTCCCAGCATCATCACTCCCAGGTCTTGTTCATCCTTCATACCCCTTTCCATTCACTTTCCCCTCTCTATACCCCTCTCAGCCCCCCTCATGCCTCTCACCGCCCTCTCTTCAGCCAATATCATCCCTCTCACACCTTTTCCACCTTCCATTCCATCTCCTATCGCTTTCTCCTCTTCAAACCTCTCTCATCCCCTTTCTCAACCCCTTTCAAATTTTCTTCTTCCACTTTCCTCTTTCTACTCCCTTCTCAACCCCCTTCTAAATTCTCTCCTACAACTTTTACCCTTCCATACCCCTTTCAACCCCTTTTAAATCCCCTCCTTCCACTTTCCCCCTTCCATACCCCTCTCAACCCCTTCCAAATCCCCTTTTTCAACCTTTCCCTCTCTAAATCCCTTTCAATCTCCCTCCAAATCCCCTCCTACCACGTTCCTCTTTCCATTCCCCTCTCGACTCCCCTTTCTCAGCACCTCCGTAGTACTCTCAGCCCTCTGCAGCCCTCTCCAGCCCCTCTCAGCCTCTCCTCACCTTTCACAGAGCAAAGAGAGCCAGTCAGCCAGGCATGATGGTGGTGGTGGTGGTGGTGGTAGTGGTGGTGGTGGTGGGGGTGTTTTTAAAGAGGACCTGAAATTAGACACCCCCTCCACCTCTCCCCTCTCCTCCAACCTCACCTCTCCCCCCCTCCGACCGGTCTCCCCCCACCCCGGACCCCTGAACCTCGCCTCCTCCTCCTCCTCCCTCCCGCCTTGCCTCAGGGTAGCGGGGCCATCTGTTGCTTGCTGCGCCCCGCCATGCCTCGCCCCAGGGCCCAGGACACCCCCCCCCCGTGGCCCCCCTGGGATATTCCGCCGCGCATAAGGATGTTGCCAGACCCTCGACTTTGTGTGTGTGGCCTCATAACCCGCCTAAATAACCTTGAAATTGCTTGAAGTGGCTTGGAATTTAGCAGAGGTCACCAAAATTGTCTTAGAGAGTGTGGAAGGAGTTTTAGGAAGTCATCAAATGCATTAAAACGTCTTGAAGTTATGAAACAAACCCTCGACTACGTGTGTGAGGCCTTAACTCGCCTAAATAACCTTGAAATTGCTTGCAGTGGCTTGGAAATTAACAGAAGTAACCAAAATTGTCTTAGAGAGTGTGGAAGAAGTTTTAAGAAGTCACCAAATGGATTAAAACGTCTTGAAGTTATGAAACAAACCCTCGATTTCGTGTGTGTGGCCTCTTAAATAACCTTGAAATTGCCTAAAGTAGCTTGGAAATTAACAGAAGTAACCAAAACTGTCTTAGAGAGTGGAAGAAGTTTTAACAAGTCACCAAATGGATTAAAACGTCTTGAAGTTATATTAAGAAAGCTTCGACTCTGGGTGTGAGGTATCGTACCCCGCCTAGAGACCCTTCAAATGGCTTAAATTGAGTTAGGAATTACAGGAAGCCACAAAATACTGTCTTAAAATGTCTTGAAAATATGAAACAAACACTTGACTTTTTTTCTACAGCTAAGGCAACAGCTCAAGGGCAACAAAAAAAGGTGTAAAGAAAAAAAAGCCCGCTAATCGCTGTTCCCACAAAGACAAAAGTAATTAGTGGCCAAAAGAGAGGCCAGTTTCGGGAGTTTTTATGGCCCATTAACCCGCCTAAATGACCTTGAAATTACTTAAAGTGGCTTAGGAATTACTGAAGCCACCAAAATTGTCTTAAAGCGTTTGGAATAATTTTGAGGAAGCCACCAAATGCACTAAAAGGTCTTGGCCATATTGAAAATAACCTCAAATTTGTGTGTGTGGCCTCTTAACCCGTCTAAATATCCTTGAAATTGCTTAAAGTGGCTTAGGAATTAACGGGAGCCACTGAAATCTTAAAATCTTAATCTTAAAACGTCTTGAAGTTACGAAACAAACCGTCGACTTGGTGTGTGATGTCTCTTAGCTCGCCTACATATTCGTGAAATTGTTTAAAATTACTGGAAGCCACCAAAATTGTCTTAAAACGTGGTGGAAGTTACTTAATTTGCCTTGCAAGTTTCCAGAAGCCACAAAACTGTATTAAAACGTCTTGGTCATATTACCAGAACCTCAACTTTGAGTCTGTGGCCTTTAACTTGCCTAAATAACTATGATATTGCTTAAATTGCCTTAGAAATTTAAAAAGACACAAATTCTCTTACAACGCCATAAAGTTATGTTAATTAGCTATCAACCTTATGTGTGTGGCCTTGAAATCACTTACTATGTCTTAGAAATTAATGGAAGTCACCAGAACCGTCATAAAACGCCTTAATAAGAGATTGTTAATAAGCCATCGACTTTATGAGGGGCCCATTAATGCGCCTAAACACCCGTGAAATTGCCTACGTTGGCTTAAAATCACTCGAGGCCTCCCAGACTGTCTTGAAGGTATTGAAATCACGGCAACAAACCCTCGGCTGTGTGAGTGGCCCTAAAACACTTAAAGACACGTTAAATTTCCCAATTGGCTTAGATATTCCTAGACACCACCTACCCGTCTCTTGCAGTCTCCTTCTTGGGCCGTATTGCTAAACATTTCGTCGCCCAAGAACACGTATTTGGCAAGGCTTTCGTAGGAGTTTTGGGCATTTCCAGGGGTAGTTTTATTACCCTGGTGGTAGTTTTGCCCTTCTTCTGTACCGTGAACCTAAAGAAACAATCATTAGAACCCAATTGATCCCCTCTTTGACCTTTAGAAATAGCTGATGTGAGAAGCGAGAGTGTCTTATAATACCCCTTATGTTCGTATGTTCTTATGTTCAAACTGTCTTAAAATGTCTTGAAGTTATATTAATTAACAAACCCTCAAATTTCAGTGTGACCCCATCAACCAATCTAAATACCCGTGAAACTACCTAAATGGTCTTAAAATTACTGGACGCCCTCAAAACTGTCTTAAAACGTGTTGGAGTTATATAACAAACCATCAACTTTGTATGTGTGACCCTAGACAGTTATATTCCCCTTGAAATCACTTAATTTGGCCTAGAAAAATCTGGAAGCTTCGAAAAGTTTTAGAACGCCTTGAAGTCATTTAGCGAACCAAGGCCTTTGTGTCAGCCATAAGAAACAATAATAAAAGCCATGAATCAGCCACAAAGAATTGACAATAAAAATGACTACTCGGCCATAAGGAATAAGAAAAAAAAAGAACTAGTCATCCATAAAAAATAAAATAAGTAAAATACGTAAATAAACAAAAATAATAATAAAAACCAATAAGTGAGGGATAATAAATACTATAAATCAATAAAAATAATGATAATAATAAAAAGCAATTAGTCAGCCATAAGAAACAGAATAGATAAAATAAATAAATGAAATAATAATAAAAAGCAGTTAGTTAGCCATAAGAAACAGAATAGATAAAATAAATAAATAAAATAATAAATAAAATAATAATAAAAAACAATTAGTCAGCCATAAGAAACAGAATAGATAAAATAAATAAATAAAATAATAATAAAAAACAATTAGTCAGCCATAAGAAACAGAATAGATAAAATAAATAAATAAAATAATAAATAAAATAATAATAAAAAACAATTAGTCAGCCATAAGAAACAGAATAGATAAAATAGATAAATAAAATAATAAATAAAATAATAATAAAAAACAATTAGTCAGCCATAAGAAACAGAATAAAAAAATATCAATAAAAATCAGTTAGTCAGTCAAGAAATAAAACAAATAAAATGGATAAACAAATAAAGATAATAAAAATAAATTACTCAACAATAAGAAATAAGTAAAATAAATAAGAACTAACATGAACATAATAAAAAAATAGATTAATAAAAATGATAATTAAAACGCAATGCCTCACCTATGAAAAAAAATTAAAAAAAATAAATAGACTCCGCCATAAGACAGAAAAAGTAAAAAAATAATAATCAATAAGAGTCATAACCACTCCGCCTGACCCCACCATCTCATATTTTCGTTTTCTTTAAGCCTTCGCAGGAAAGTCTATGTTATTTTTGTCCACGGGGGATTAAAACAACAGGTCGTTTATGCATTTTATTTTTCATTCTTTTTTTTTTTCGTGTTAAAACTTTGAACGATTAAAACTATCTCACTGACCCCCCTCTCCCCCCTCCCACCTCTACCCCCCTCTCTCCCCCATTACCTCGGACGTGTATGAGAGAGAGAGAGAGAGAGAGAGAGAGAGAGAGAGAGAGTGTGAATGAAAGAATTAAAAAAAAGAAGGAATATAAAGAAGAGTGAATGAAAGAATGAAAAAAAGGAAGAAATATAAAGTGGAGTGAATGAAAGAATGAAAAAAAGGAAGAAATATAAAGTGGAGTGAATGAAAGAATGAAAAAAAGGAAGAAATATAAAGTGGAGTGAATGAAAGAATGAAAAAAAAGGAAGAAATATAAAGTGGAGTGAATGAAAGAATGAAAAAAGAAAGAATGAAAAAAAAGGAAGAAATATAAAGTGGAGTGAATGAAAGAATGAAAAAAAGGAAGAAATATAAAGTGGAGTGAATGAAAGAATGAAAAAAAAGGAAGAAATATAAAGTGGAGTGAATGAAAGAATGAAAAAAAGGAAGAAATATAAAGTGGAGTGAATGAAAGAATGAAAAAAAAGGAAGAAATAAGAAGGAGAGTGAATGAAAGAATGAAAAAAAGGAAGAAATAAGAAGGAGAGTGAATGAAAGAATGAAAAAAGGAAGGAATATAAAAGAAAGAGAAAGAAAAGCAAGGAAAAAAAGACAGTACACAGATAGACAGATAGAGACAGACAAACACAGACAGACAGAAACAGTGAACAGACAGATAGACAGTGACTGAAAGAATGAAAAATGAGAGAAATATAAAGAAAGAAAAAAGAAAAAAAAAGGAAAAAGAAAGAAAACAAGAGCGATAGAGTGTTAAACCTGATGCATATTCGAGAGAGAGAGAGAGAGAGAGACGTACATACAGACAGACAGACAGACAGACAGACAGACAGACATACAGACAGACAGGCAGACAAAATGGAAACGAAATAAATGAAAGAGGAAAAAGAGAGAGAAAAGAAGAAAGAAAGCGTTAAAACCTAATGTATATTCAAAGAGAGAGTGGTGAGTGGTGAGTGAGTGGTGGAGTGGTGAGTGAGTGAGTGAGTGAGTGAGTGAGTGAGTGAGTGAGTGAGTGAGTGTGTGTGTGTGTGTGTGTGTGTGTGTGTGTGTGTGTGTGTGTGTGTTACCTGCCCTGCCCCGGTAATTAACGCTCCTCTCCAGGGTAACAATTAAGCTTGAAGCAGAAATAACAATATAATTCCTAAACAAATAATTGCACTCTACATAATATTCAGCGCCAACATATATTCCATTACGCGGGTGTGTACGAGCATTTGTACTAAATTAATCTGTGTACATTTAATTGTTTAGTAAAAAGGAGTTCGTATATTCTTTTTTTTTCGGTAATTCGTGCACGTGATGATAAAATGATTGTTTGAAAATGGCTGAAAATGGTTTTAAATTATTTGTTATGGCTAGTAATGGCTTGCATATATAATAGTGAGAATAGAAGTTACATGAAATTTGCCTAATGTGGTTACTAACGATTTGGAACCCACTTAAGTATGGCTAGAAATGACTTGACAATGGCTTAATATGGCTAGAAATGCTAAAAATTACTATGGCTACAATCTGCTGAAAAATACTTGCTATAACTAATAACGGCTTGAAGATTACTTACCATGGCTAGAAATGACTTGAGAATTACTTACTATGGCTAGAAATGGCATCAAAATTACTTACTATGGCTAGAAATTACTTGAGAATTACTTACTATGGCTAGAAATGGCTTCAAAATTACTTACTATGGCTAAAAATGGCTTGAAAATTATTATGGCTAAAAATGGCTTGAAAATTACTTACTTTGGCTAAAAATGGCTTGAAAATTACTTACTATGGCTAAAAATGGCTTGAAAATTACTTACTATGGCTAAAAATGGCTTGAAAATTACTTACTTTGGCTAAAAATGGCTTGAAAATTACCTACTATGGCTAAAAATGGCTTGAAAATGACTTACTATGGCTAAAAATGGCTTGAAAATTACCTACTATGGCTAAAAATGGCTTGAAAATGACTTACTATGGCTAAAAATGGCTTGAAAATTACCTACTATGGCTAAAAATGGCTTGAAAATTACTTACTATGGATAAAAAATGACTTGAAAATTACTTACTTTGGCTAAACATGGCTTGAAAATTACTTACTATGGTTAAAATGACTTGAAAATTACTTAATGTGGCTAAAATGGCTTGAAAATTACATACTATAGTTAAAATGGCTTGAAAAGTACTTACTATAGTTAAAATGGCTTGAAAATTACTTACTATAGTTAAAATGGCTTGAAAATTACATACTATAGTTAAAATGGCTTGAAAAGTACTTACTATAGTTAAAATGGCTTGAAAAGTACTTACTATAGTTAAAATGGCTTGAAAATTACTTACTATAGTTAAAATGGCTTGAAAATTACATACTATAGTTAAAATGGCTTGAAAAGTACTTACTATAGTTAAAATGGCTTGAAAATTACTTACTAAGGCTAAAAATGGCTTAAAAATTATTTACTATGGCTAAAAATGACTTGAAAATTATTTACTTTGGCTAAAAATGGCTTGAAAATTACTTACTATGGATAAAAAATGACTTGAAAATTACTTACTTTGGCTAAAAATGGCTTGAAAATTACTTACTATGGATAAAAAATGACTTGAAAATTACTTACTTTGGCTAAACATGGCTTGAAAATTACTTACTATGGTTAAAATGACTTGAAAATTATTTACTTTGGCTAAAAATGGCTTGAAAATTACTTACTATGGCTAAAAATGGCTTGAAAACTACTTACTATGGTTAAAATGGCTTGAAAATTAATTAATGTGGCTAAAATGGCTTGAAAATTACTTACTGTGGCTAAAAATGGCTTTAAAATTACTTATTATGGCTAAAAATGGCTATAAAATTAATTACTATGGCTAAAAATGGCTTGAAAATTACTTACTATGGCTAAAAATGGCTTGAAAATTACTTACTATGGCTAAAAATGGCTTGAAAATTATTTACTATGGTTAAAATGGCTTGAAAATTACTTACTATGGCTAAAAATGGCTTGAAAATTACTTACTATGGCTAAAAATGGCTTGAAAATTACTTACTATGGTTAAAATGGCTTGAAAATTACTTACTATGGTTAAAATGGCTTGAAAATTACTTACTATGGTTAAAATGGCTTGAAAATTACTTACTATAGTTAAAAATGGCTTGAAAATTACTTACTTTGGCTAAAAATGGCTTGAAAATTACTTACTATTGTTAAAATGGCTTGAAAATTAATTAATGTGGCTAAAAATGGCTTGAAAATTACTTACTTTGGCTAAAAATGGCTTGAAAATTACTTACTATGGCTAAAAATGGCTTGAAAATTACTTACTATGGCTAAAAATGGCTTGAAAATTACTTACTATGGCTAAAAATGGCTTGAAAATTACTTACTATGACTAATATGACTCGAAAATTACTTACTGTTGCTAAAATGGCTTGAAAATTACTTACTATGGTTAAAAATGGCTTGAAAATTACTTACTATGGCTAAAAATGGCTTGAAAATTACTTACTATGGTTAAAAATGGCTTGAAAATTACTTACTATGGCTAAAAATGGCTTGAAAATTACTTACTATGGCTAATATGACTCGAAAATTACTTACTGTTGCTAAAATGGCTTGAAAATTACTTACTATGGCTAATATGACTCCAAAATTACTTACTATGGCTAAAAATGGCTTGAAAATTACTTACTATGGCTAATATGACTCGAAAATTACTTACTGTTGCTAAAATGGCTTGAAAATTACTTACTATGGCTAATATGACTCGAAAATTACTTACTGTTGCTAAAATGGCTTGAAAATTACTTACTATGGCTAATATGACTCCAAAATTACTTACTATGGCTAAAAATGGCTTGAAAATTACTTACTATGGCTAATATGACTCGAAAATTACTTACTGTTGCTAAAATGGCTTGAAAATTACTTACTATGGCTAATATGACTCGAAAATTACTTACTGTTGCTAAAATGGCTTGAAAATTACTTACTATGGCTAATATGACTCGAAAATTACTTACTGTTGCTAAAAAGGGCTTAAAAATTACTATATGTGAAAGAGCCTTGAAAATTACCTACTATGGCTAAAACGGTTTGATGGTTACTCATTACAGCTTCAGAGTTATGAATATTACAGAAGCCGGTTGGAACATTAATTAATAAGGCCTGTTTAATTGATCATCTGTATATATATTTATCTAATTTATTTGTATATATATAATCAGTTAATTCGAAGGTAATGTGTATAGTATTTTTTTCCTGTTTCGTTTAATTGAATATAAAGTGCATGGTTTTTGTTTTATAGTAATGTTAAAAGTGTATGGTTTGTTTGTTTGTTCTCTCTCTCTCTCTCTCTCTCTCTCTCTCTCTCTCTCTCTCTCTCTCTCTCTCTCTCTCTCTCTCTCTCTCTCTCTCTCTGTCTTGTTTTATTTTTGTTTCTGTTATTTTCTGTTTTTATTATTTATTTTTTCTTACTCGAATGTTCTCCCGCGGTTGTCTTTTTTTCTTTTTCGTCTTTTTTTCTCATATTCCTTTTATTTCTTGTTCGTTTTTCTGTTGTCTTTAATATGTATTCGTACTTCCACTATATTATCTTTTTTTGTTGCGTTTTTCTCTCCAATTTTATTTCATTTTATTCTTCCTCTTTTTCTCTTATTGCTTCTTTTTCTTGTTATTCTTTCTTTTTAATCACTTTTTCCTTCTCTTTTTCCCTTGTTGTCTTCTTTTTCTCCTTTTTTTTCTTTCCTTTCAATCGCATTCTCCTCTTCTGTTTTATTTTATTGCTTCTTTTTCTTGTTATTCTTTCTTTTTAATCACTTTTTCCTTCTCTTTTTCCCTTGTATTTTTTTCTCCTTTTTTTTCTTGCCTTTCAATCGCATTCTCCTCTTCTTTTTTTCTTTTATTGCTTCTTTTTCTTCTTATTCTTTCTTTTTAATCACTTTTTCCTTCTCTTTTTCCCTTGTATTTTTTTCTCCTTTTTTTTATTTCCTTTCAATCGCATTCTCCTCTTCTGTTTTTTTCTTTTATTGCTTCTTTTTCTTGTTATTCTTTCTTTTTAATCACTTTTTCCTTCTCTTTTTCCCTTGTTGTATTTTTTCTCCTTTTCTCTTTCCATTTAATCGCATTTTCCTCCTCGTTTCCCTTGATTACTTCTTTTCTTTTTTCTTTCTTTTATTCTCATTTTCCTACTCTTTTTTCCGTTATTGCTTATTCGTTTCTTTCTTTTCAATTGCGCTTTCCTCTTTTCCCTTATTGCCTCTTTTTTTCCTTTTTTCTTTTCTTTTACCGCATTTTCTTCCTCGTTTCCCTTATTGTCTTCTTTTTATCCTTTTTTCTTTCTTTTTAATCGCATTTTCCTTCTCGTTTTCCCTCATTGTCTTCTTTTTCAACTTTTTTTCTTTCTTTTTAATCGCACTTTCCTTCTCGTTTTCCCTCATTGCCTTTTTTCTTTTTTTTTTCTTTCTTTTTAATCGGATTCTCTTCCTCTATTTCCATATTGCCTTCTTTTACTTCTTTTTTGTTTCATTTTATCGCATTTTCCTTCTCATTTTCTCTTATTGCCTTCTTTTTCTTCTTTTTTTCTCTTTTAATCGCATTCTCCGCTTCTCCCCTATTGTCTTCTTTTCCTCCTTTTTTTTCATTTTTGTCGCATTTTCCTAATTTTTCTCCTACTGTTCTCTTGTTCTCCTTTTTTTCTTTCATTTTAATCGTATTTTCCTCCTCTTTTTCCTCATTGCCTCCTTTTGTTCTTTTTTTCTTTCTTTTAAATCGCATTCCTCTCCTCTTTTTCCCTTGCTTCCTCCTTTTTTTTCTTTTTTTTATTCACATTTTCCTCTTTTTCCATTATTGCCTCCTTTTTCCTCCTTTTTTTCTTTCTTTTTAATCGCATTCTCCTCCTCTTGCTTTTCCCCTGTTGCTAACGTCTTTTCTCTTTTATTCTTATTTATCGCATTTTTATTCCCTGTCGCTCAAGCCTCAAACTTGTAAATATACCAAGCACTTCATTTTTCCGTAGTTCATTAATATTTATCGCATTTTTTTTTTCTTTACCTTCTTAAGTAAGTATATGACGTCCTTCTTTCTTAAGCAAGTGTATCAAGAACCTTCAGTATTAAAAAAAAAATTCCTTTGATATCCTGAGCACTGCATTTGATACCACTTCCGTATATAAATAGCTTGGCACACACACACACACACACACACACACACACACACACACACACACACACACACACACACATACACATTGCATAAATCGAGGTTTTGTATATATATAATTATCTTTTCCATGTGTATATCTCTGCAGTTGACGACGTGATGAAATGGTAACAATATTCAGCATAAAAATAACAATAAAAATGAAAATAATAATGTGCCCGGGGCTAGAAAAAAAAGTATATATGGCGGGGCGTAGAAAGCACCAGTAATAATAATAATAATAATAATAATAATAATAATAATAATAATAATAATAATAATAATAATAATAATAATTGTCCTACTCACTCAAATACTGTGGGATGTGGATAAGTGTGATTTTTTATGTGTTTTTTTTTTTCTTTCTCTTGTGAATGTCTGTTGATGATGATGATGATGATGATGTTGAGGATGTTGATGTTGCTGTTGTTGATGTTTGCTATTCATGTTGATGTGAGAAAGAGTCAAGCGTGAACGCAATGAAAGTCTTGCTACAAACGCTTTTAAATTCCATAACAGGACGTTGGCTATAAAGTTACGATGATTTGCAGAATAATTATGAGGAGAAAATGCGTTTAAATAGACAGTGAGATACATTTTTAGAAGAGGAGAGTGGTTGAATACGTGCGATGGGTTTCAGAATAATTATGTGGAAATTATGTTGCCAGTGAAATATATCAGAACAGGACAGTGGTTAAGAGTTATGCGGTGAATATCCGATGAATTATGAGAGAATTCGTACATTTAGATTCTAGACAGTGAGTTTTTATTATATTTTTATTGTTATTTTCTCTCTCTCAGTTCAAAAGAGGACAGGGGGTATCTGCTTAATTAGGAGGAAACAAAGCTTCTCTAGTCAGTGAGGTGTTTTTTTATAGCTCTTTGTAATTCTTAAGAGAACGACAGTTACAAGTTTAGGGTGAATATGTCATTGATTAGGATGATAAAATATATTTCTAGAAAGAGAGATTCTGACAGCTCCCTCAATCCATAACCTTTAAATTTAGTGTTAACGTATATATAAGTATGAGCCCAAAAGACGTAAGTATTGCCAGTGAGAGACTTGTTCAGCTCTTTCACTTGATAATCAGACAGCAGTTTAGAAAAATTTGCAGTTAATATAGAAATGTTTAACTAGGAGGAAAAATAAAGTGTTCCTATAGATACGTAGTGAGTCTTGTAAGCTCTTCAGCTCTATAGCAGGACGATGCTTAAAAAATTACGATCAATGTTAGCAGAGAAAATAAAACGCAGGAAAGAAAGAAAGCAGAGGAAGCGGAGGAAGAAAACGCAATATACCCAGTGAGATAGATAGAAAAGAGAGAGAGAGAGATAGATGAAAAATACTGCGTGAAGAGAAAAGAGAGAGAGAGAGAGAGAGAGTAAAAGCAGGGAGCCATCCACTACACATTTTGGCTTAACAGGAACTGATGACAACAAAACCCACAACGCGCTCAACTCTTTTATTATCATTTATTCCGTTGCATAAACTCCCTGGAAGCAATAAGAATAACCTGCTCTCTCTCTCTCTCTCTCTCTCTCTCTCGCATTCGCTCTCACTGCACATTTTAAAGAGGCTGTATCAGGAGGTGTCCGCTAAGCCACTTATAACAGACGCGTAATTAAAGTAATGACTCACTTATGTCGAGTAGTAGCAGTAGTAGTGGTAGTAGTAATAGTAGTAGTAGTGGTGGTGGTGGTAGTAGTGGTGGTGGTGGGTGTGGTCATGGTCGTAGCCGTAGTAGAAGTAGTAGTAGTAGTAGTAGTAACAATATTAGTAGCAGTAGTAGTACCCGTATCAGTAGTAGTAGTAGTAGTAATAGCAGTAGTAGTAATGTAACCCTCCAGACGAGTAAGCAGAGTAATATATCAACGGCCTCATGTAGAAGAAGAGAAAAAGAGCAATATTGTAGCGCTAAAGATGAAGTAGCAAGCTTAACGTAGCAACCAGTAAACGTAAGCGGAACCGACCTATCCTTTTTGCAAGTTATGTATGCCAAAAAACGTTGCATGTCGTTGAAGTAGAAACGTTTGCAAAAGGATGAAAGCAAAAGGCAGTAACGTAGCAGATGGATATGGATGAAAAAGTAGAAGTAATGGCGATGTAGCAGAGATAAGAAGGGCAGCAGTTTCAGCAGCATCGTGTAGAAAGGGATTAAGTAGCATGGAGTTGAAGCAGAAACGCCTTTAAAAGAACAAAAGTAGCAGGCAGTAACGTAGCAGAGATAATAATGTAATAAAAATGTCAATAAGAAAAGTAGCATTCAAGTAGGAGTTTCAGTAGTAGTGTTTAGACAGGGATGGAGTATCAGGTTGTATGTAAGGTAGTTAATGGATGTATAAGAAGCAGGAACGATGGAGAAGCGAATGATTAAGAAAAGAAGATAATTAGCAAGGATGAATAACAATAGGTAAAAGTTGAATGGAAAAGGTAGCAATAGGTAAATTTTAAAAGTAGCAGGTGGAAGATTATAATGTAGCTGTTGAATGAATAAAAGTAGCAGGTGATGAAGCATAAATAGCAGGTCAATGAAGAAAATCAGTAGGTGGTTAGATGAAAGTAGAAATTGAAAGAAAAAAGTAGCAAGTGAAAGATAAAATGTAGCTGTTGAATGAATATAAGTAGCAGGTGATGAAGCAAAAGTAGCAGGTCAATGAAAAAAATCAGTAGGTGGTTAGATGAAAGTAGAAATTGAAAGAAAAAAGTAGCAAGTGAAAGATAAAGTGTAGCAGTTGAATGAATATAAGTAGCAGGTGATGAAACAAAAGTAGCAGGTCAATGAAGAAAATCAGTAGGTGGTTAGATGAAAGTAGAAATTGAAAGAAAAAAGTAGCAAGTGGAAGATATAATGTAGCTGTTGAATGAATATAAGTAGCAGGTGATGAAACAAAAGTAGCAGGTCAATGAAGAAAATCAGTAGGGGGTTAGATGAAAGTAGAAATTGAAAGAAAAAAGTAGCAAGTGAAAGATAAAGTGTAGCAGTTGAATGAATATAAGTAGCAGGTGATGAAACAAAAGTAGCAGGTCAATGAAGAAAATCAGTAGGTGGTTAGATGAAAGTAGAAATTGAATGAAAAAAAGTTACAGATTAATATAGAAAGTAATACCAGATGAATGGAACAGAAGTACCAGCACGGGAATGAAAATAGTAGGAGTTGACTTTAACATTAGCGAGCGATAAAAAGTAGCGGGTTAATGAAAGAAAAGTAGAAGTTGAATGAAAAAAAGTAGAAGCGTAAGATAATAAAAGGATATAAATGAAAATAAAGTAGCAACATGGGAATGAACAAAATATGAGTTGGATTTAGAAGTAGCGAGCGATAAAAAGTAGCGGGTTAATGAAAGAAAAGTAGAAGTTGAATGAAAAAAAGTAGGTTAGTTTAAAGGATATGAATGAAAATAAAGTAGCAACATAAGAATGAACAAAATATGAGTTGGATTTAGAAGTAGCGAGCGATAAAAAGTAGCGGGTTAATGAAAAGAAAAGTAGAAGTTGAATGAAAAAAGTACGTTAGTTTAAAGGATATGAATGAAAATAAAGTAGCAACATAAGAATGAACAAAATATGAGTTGGATTTAGAAGTAGCGAGCGATAAAAAGTAGCGGGTTAATGAAAAGGAAAGTAGAAGTTGAATGAAAAAAGTAGGTTAGATAAAAGGATATGAATGAAAATAAAATAGCAACATGGGAATGAACAAAATATGAGTTGGATTTAGAAGTAGCGAGCGATAAAAAAGTAGCGGGTTAATGAAAGAAAAGTAGAAGTTGAATGAAAAAAGTAGGTTAGTTAAAAGGATATGAATGAAAATAAAATAGCAACATGGGAATGAACAAAATATGAATTGGATTTAAAAGTAGCGAGCGATAAAAAGTAGCAAGCAAGAAAATAACATGTGAATGCAAAAAAAAAAAAAATGCGCAGTAAATGAAAAAAAAAAAGCGGAAAAAAGTAGCAAATTATATCAATAGTAGAAATTATAAAAAGTCGCAACCTATCACAATTAGCAAATTCTCAAAAGTAACAAGCAAAGAGAAACTGTTAATTGAGGTAAAGCAAGTAGAATATAATTATGTTAACAATAGCCTTGATGATTATAATTAACTGCTTTTTATGCATGGTTAAATTAACTGATAAAAAACATATATAAAGTACGTAGAGAATATATATTGTTATGTCATTGTGTGTGTGTGTGTGTGTGTGTGTGTGTGTGTGTGTGTGTGTGTGTTGAAAACGGTCATAAAAAGTGTGTACCTAATCTTCTTTTTGATTCTTTCTTCCCTTCTTCGCTCTCCATTCCCTTCCTCCCTCCCTCCCTTCCTTACCCTTCCCTTCCTTACCTTCCCTCCTTTCTCCCATCCCTTCCTTACCCTTCCCTTCCTTACCTTCCCTCCTTTCTCCCATCCCTTCCTTCAATTTCTTTCTCCCTCCCTCCCTTCCTTACCCTTCCCTTCCTTACCTTCCTTCCTTTCTCCCATCCCTTCCTTCAATTTCTTCCTCCCAACCTCCCTTTTTCCCCTCTATTCTTTCTTTCTCTTTCCTTTCCTTCCCTTCCTTTCTTTCTTCCTCCTTTTCCTCACCTTACCTAATCTTACTTTACCTTACTTTACCTTACCTTACTTTACCTTACCTTACCTTACCTAACCTTATCTTACCTACAATTACCACACCTTTCTCTGCCTTACCTTACCTTCATAACCTTTCCCTTTCCTCCATACCCTTCCTTCCTTCCTACCTTCCCTCCGTCTTTCCTTCCTTCCTTCCCCCGCCCCACCTTCATTACCTTTCCCTTTCCTCCATACCCTTCCTTCCTTCCTACCTTCCCTCCGTCTTTCCTTCCTTCCTTCCTTCCTTCCCTCGCCCCACGCCCGCCAGCCTGGTTCAACGGGGCCCGGCGACAGACCCGATCTCTTGAGGGGGTCGTTCAGCTCACCGCACCGCCCCTCACCTCACGACTCGCTCCTGTCCACCGCCTCCCACGTCATAAACAAGGACGGGGAGGAAGCAAAGGCCAAGTATAACGTGAGTAGGGACAAAGGGTGGAAGATGTTGTGACTCTGATTTCTCTCTTTTGTTTTCTGTATTGGTATGGACAGAGGAAGAATGTGTGGAGGTTGTTTTGGGTTGTATTTTCCTCTTTTTTTTCTGGTTAGTATGGGGAGAGGAAGGATATGAATTTTGTTAGTTTTATTTTGCTGGGTTTTTTTATTTATTTCGTTGTGAGTATGTATGGAGAAAGAATGTATGTTTTGTTTGTTAAGATGGACAGAAGAAGGTTGTAGATACGAATTTTATTTTATTTTATTTATTTATTTTATTTTATTTTATTTTATTTATTTTTATTTATTTATTTTATTTTATTTATTTTTTTGCTTTTTTCTTTCGATGTTAGTGTGGGGAGAGAAGCGAAATGATGCGTAATTTAAAGTGGATTCCATATTGTTAATTGGGTTTTTTTATCTTTTTTGTTCCTTCTTCTTTGGGTCCATTTCCTTCGTCTTATACAAGGTCTATATTCCTTCAGATGTGTCCTCCTCCTTACTCTCATTCATTTCTCCTATATTCCTTCCTTTCTCTATCATTTTCCTTCCTATGCTCCTTCCTCTTTCCCTCCTCTTCCTCTCTCTCTCTCTTCTGTTCTCATATATTCATTCATCTCTCCTTCCTCATCCTCTTCCTTCCTCTTTCCCTCCTCTTTCTCTCTCTCTCTTTTCTGTTCTCTTATATTCCTTCCTCTCTCTATCATTTTCCTTACTTTTATACCTGTTTTCCTATACTCCTTCCTCTTTGCCTACTCTCTCTCTCTCTCTCTCTCTCTCTCTCTCTCTCTCTCTCTCTCTCTCTCTCTCTCTCTCTCTCTCTCTCTCTCTCTCTCTCTCTCTCTCTCTCTCTCTCTCTCTCTCTCTCTCTCTCTCTCTCTCTCTCTCTCTCTCTCTCTCTCTCTCTCTCTCTCTCTCTCTCTCACTCTCTCTCTCTCTCTCTCTCTCTCTCTCTCTCTCTCTCTCTCTCTCTCTCTCTCTCTCTCTCTCTCTTCTGTTCTATATTCATTCCTCTCTATTATTTTCCTTACTCTTATACATGTTTTCCAATACTCCTTCCTCTCTCCCTCCACTTCCTCTCTCTCTTTTCTGTTCTCCTATATTCTTTTCTTTATCCTTCATTTTCCGTACTGCCATACTTTACCCATATTTTCTTTTTTTTACAGCAAAGGAGACAGCTCAAGGGCACAAAAAAAGGGAAACACTAACAAAAAAAAGCCCGCTACTCGCTGCTCCTATATATCTTTTTTTTCGCACATGGTTATCTTTCCTCCTTTTTTCAGGGCGACTTCGTACATGTGAGGTACTTCCACGTCCACGCCGGGAACTTCGAGGTCAAGAACAGAACGATGACGCTGCTTAAACAGGTCAGTGGCGCTCTCTGCCCCTCAGACATTCCTTCTCAATACCCTCCGTATCGTAACCTAGCAAGCAGTCAGATCGGTATCCTCAGACGCTCCCGCTTCTCACATCAATTTCCAACGGCCATAAAAGAGATCAGTCGGGTTCTAGTGAGTGTGTTTTTAGGTTCACGGTTCAGAAGAAGGATAGGACTATTAGAAGGGTCACAAAAGGAGATCAGTCGGGTTCTAGTGAGTGTGTTTTTAGGTTCACGGTACAGAAGGAGGGTCGGACTATTAGAAGGGTCACAAAAGGAGATCAATCGGGTTCTAATGAGTGTGTTTTTAGGTTCACGGTACAGAAGGAGGGTCGGACTATTAGAAGGGTCACAAAAGGAGATCAATCGGGCTCTAATGAGTGTGTTTTTAGGTTCACGGTACAGAAGGAGGGTCGGACTATTAGAAGGGTCACAAAAGGATATCAATCGGATTCTAGTGAGTGTGTTTTTAGGTTCACGGTACAGAAGAAGGGTCGGACTATTAGAAAGGCCACAAAAGAGATCAGTCGGGTTCTAATGAGTGTGTTTTTAGGTTCACGGTACAGAAGAAGGGTCGGACCATTAGAAAGGCCACAAAAGAGATCAGTCGGGCTCTAATGAGTGTGTTTTTAGGTTCACGGTACAGAAGAAGGATAGGACTGCTAGAAGGGTCATAAAAGATCAGTCGGGTTCTAATGAGTGTGTTTTTAGGTTCACGGTACAGAAGGGTCGTCGGACTATTAGAAAGGCCACAAAAGGAGATCAATCGGGTTCTAATAAGTGTGTCCTTAGGTTCACGGTTCAGAAGAAGGGTCGGACTGTTAAAAGGGTCATAAAAGTACCCCTGGAAATTAACCTCTTACTTAAATTCCCCCCCCCCTGTTCATACTTTATTTTTTACAACAAAGGAGACAGCTCAAGGGCACAAAAAAAAAAGGAAACAGTAATAAAAAAAAGCCCGCTACTCGCTGCTCCTACAAAAGAGAATCAAAAGAGGTGGACGAAAGAGAGGTCAACTTAGTCTCCTATCTCTAACCCACAACCTCTACAACCAACCTCACCTACCCACCTAACCCCCATGCTATCCCCAACCCCACAGCCCCAATACTTCAGCTCCTACCACAACCCCCAAGCCCCAACCTCAGATCCCTATCAATCCCCAAAACTCCTAAGAATGCCTGATCAAATATGAGTGTTTGGGTGGTGTAGTGTTTAAGAATATGACCTTCCTTTATTTCCCCTACACTTCTTATCCAAATTCCCTTCCTCCCTTCTTCGCTATACCCTTCATCTTCCCTTCCTTTTATTTCCTCCTTCTTCTTCGTCTACTCGTTCTACCTCCATCCTTCATTCTCTTCTCTCCTTTCCTCTCGTTATCTCTCTCTTCTCCCCTTTCCTTTCTTTTTCTCTACCCTTCATCTTTCTTTCCTTTCTTTTCTTTCTTCTCCATCTACTCCATCCTTCATTCTCCATTCTCCCTTCCTCTCTCATCTCTATCTTTCATCTACATTCCTTCATCTAATTCATCGCCTCCTCTTCTCTCTCCCCTTTCCTCTCTCTCTCTCTGCCCTTCATCTTCCCTCCCTTTCATCTCTTCATTCCCTTTTCTCCCTTATTCTTCCTATCTCTACTTTTCGTCTACATTTCTCTTCTAATTCATCGCCTCCTCTTCCCTCTCCCCTTTCCTCTCTCTCTCTGCCCTTTATCTTTCCTTCCTTTCCTCTCTTCCTTCTTTAACTACTTGCTTCATCTTCATCCTTCATTCTCTTTCCTCCCTTCCTCTCGCTATCTCTATCTTCATCTTTACAATCTACATCTAATTCATTGCTGCCTTCTCTCTCCCCTTTCCTCTCTCTCTCTACCCTTCATCTTTCCTTCCTTTCCTCTTTTCCTTCTTTAACTACTCGTTCCATCTCCATTCTTTATTCCCTTTTCTCCCTTCCTCTCTCATCTCTACCTTTCATTTACATTCTTTATCTAATTCATCTCTTCCATCTCTCTCCCCTTTCCTCTCTCTCTCTCTACCCTTCATCTTTTTTTTTCTTCCCTCTTAAGCCTTTCATTTTCAGTCCCTCGCTTCCTCCTTATTATCCCCTCAATTTCCTCTTTTCCATTCTCCTCCTCCTCCTCCTCCTCCTCTTCCTCCCTCTTACCCTTCTACACTTTATCCTTCGTTTTGCATCATTTTCATTGCCGTCTATGCCTTCCCTGTCTCACCTCTCCTTTCTGATACTTCCCTTTCGTTCCTTTCTTGTTCTTTCTTTTTATTTGTATTTCCTTCCTTCCCTTCTTCCTTAACTCTTTGCCCCTCTCAAGCTCTTTTTTTTTCTCCTTTCTCTACCCTTCATCTCTCCGTTTGTCCCTCTCCATTCTCTCTTCTCTCCATCGTTCATCTCTCCTCTCTTCCTCACATCCCCCCCCTTCTATTATTTTCCATACTCTTCATCTTTTTTTTATTTTTCCTCATCTTCCTCGTCTCCTCTCTTACCCTGCCTCCTCTCCATCCTTCCTTTTCACAAGCCTTCATCTTTTAATTGTTTCTCCCTTCTCTCTATCTTTCATCTTCCCTCTCTTCCTCACATCCTCCCCATCTATTCTTTTCTATACCCCTTCATCTTTTCTTTTTCCTCTCCTCATCTTCCTCTTTTCCTCTCTTACCCTGCCTCCTCTCTATCCTTCCTTTTCACAACCCTTCATCTTTTAATTCTTTCCTCCTAAACTTAATTTCTCAACGCCTCGTTTCTTCTGTTTTCCCTTTTCTCTACCCTTTCATTTTTTTTTCTTTCTTCTTAATCCTTTCTTCTAAACGCCTCCCTTCCTCTATTCTCCCTTTTCTTTCTCCTTCGTCTTACCTTCCTTCTTCTTTATCTTCCCTCTTCAACACCTTACTTCCTCTCTATTTCCCTTTCTATCTCAACTTCCTCAATCTACCTTTTTACCTGCATTTCTTCCTCTTCTTCCTTCAACTCTCCTTTTTCTTTCTTCTTTTCCTTCTTTTTTCTCTCCGTTCTCTACTTTTATCTGTACTTCCTTGTCTTCTTCCTTCAACTCTCCTCTTTTCTTCTTTTCCTTTTTTTTCTCTCCGTTCTCTACTTTTACCTGTACTTCTTTCTCTTCTTCCTTCAACTCTCCTCTTTTCTCCTTTTCCTTCCTTTTTCTCTCCGTTCTCTACTTTTATCTGTACTTCCTTGTCTTCTTCCTTCAACTCTCCTTTTTCTTTCTTCTTTTCCTTTTTTTTCTATCCGTTCTCTACTTTTACCTGTACTTCTTCCTCTTCTTCCTTCACCTCTCCTCTTTTCTTCTTTTCCTTCTTTTCTCTCTCCGTTCTCTACTTTTACCTGCACTTCTTCCTCTTCTTCCTTCAACTCTCCTCTTTTCTTCTTTTCCTTCTTTTCTCTCTCCGTTCTCTACTTTTACCGGCACTTCTTTCTTTTCTTTCTTCAACTCTCCTTATTTTCCCCTTTTCCTTCTTTTTTCTCTCCGTTCTCTACTTTTCTCTTCACCCATCTATCTCTCCACCAGCCTCCCTTACATCTCTTCTTCCTTCAACTCTCCCTCTTTTCTCCTTTTCCTTATTTTCTCTCTCCATTCTCTATTTTTCTCTTGACCAGCCTCCCTTACATCTCTCCTTCCTCATAACCCTTCAGTACATCTCACGTTCCCCTTCCCTTCAGATGCGTGACCTTCGACATGAGAACTTGAACGGCTTCCTGGGCATGCTGTGTGACCCCGTGCGGCCCGGCTTGGTCATGGAGTACTGTAGCAGGAAGTCTCTGGAGGATATCATCAGGCAGGAGGATATCAAGCTTGACTGGTCCTTCAGGCTGTCCCTCCTCACCGATCTTGTCAGGGTGGGTGTCGGTGGGTGTGGGTGTGTGTGTGTGTGTGTGTGTGGGTGGGTGGGTGGGTGGGTAGGTGTCGGTGTGTGTGTGTGTGTGTGTGTGTGTGTATTTGGGAGGAAGGAAGTTTGTGAAGCTGTTGTTGTTTTCTTCTTTTCTTCTTTTACTTCTTCGTTTTCTCGTTGTTGTTTTCTTCTTCTTCTTCTTCTTCTTCTTCTTCTTCTTCTTCTTCTTCTTCTTTTTCTTCTTAATCTTTTTCTTCCTCTTCTTCTATTTGTTTGATATGACGAGAGAGAGAGAGAGAGACTGTCATTTCCTCTTAGTAGTAGTATTGCAGTAGTAGTACAAGTAATAGTAGTAAAAGTAGTATCAGTAATAGTAGTAGTAGTAGTAGTAGTAATAGTAGTAGTAGTAGTAGTAATAGTAGTAGTAGTAGTAGCCTAAAATTTTCTCTCCATATATATTTTTTTCATATAAGAAGTTTGACATATTTATAATCCGCTTACATAGATTTGCCTTATTCCTTTTCTTCATTGCTATCTTCTTTCTCTCCTTCCTTCCTTCATTCATTCATTTATCCTTTACATCCCTCCTCCATTCACGCATTAATTTATCCATGAGTTTATTTATCTTCCTCTTTTCTTCCTCCATTCTCATTCTTTTTCATTCCACCCTTCATTGTTCCTTCCTTTCTTTCTTCATTCATTTATCCTTTACTTCCCTCCTTCATTCACTCATCGATTTATTCATGAGTTTATTTATCTTCCTGTTTTCTTCCTCCGTTTTCATTCTTTTTCATTGCATTCTCCATTGTTTTCTTTTCTTCCTTTGGTTTATTCACTAGTTGCGTCCTCTCCCTCTTTCCATCCTTCACTTCCATTTTCTTCCCTCTTTTTCGTTTTTCCTCTCTTCCTCTGTCTTCCCTCTATTCCTTTCTTTACCTTTCTTAGTTCTGTTCCTCCTTCCTTCTTTTCCCTCCTACACTTTATCCTTCGTCTTTCTATACCTCCTCTTATCCCTTTCTCTTCCTTCCTTCATCATTCTCTTTTCTCCCTTCTTCTTCCTATCTTTACCATTCATCTACATTCTTCATTTAATTCATCGCTTCCTCTTCTGTCTCTCCCCTTTCCTCCTCCTCTGCCCTTCGTCTTCCCTTTCTTTCCTCTCTTCCTTCTTTACCTACTCGCTCCAACTTCATCCTTCATTCTCCATATCCCCTCCTCTCTTCTTCCTTTCTTCAACTTTTAATCCTTGTTCCTCTTCCCTCCCTTCTTTTAACACTTTATCCTTCATTTTTCCATACTTCCTTTCATTCCTTCCCCGCACCTTCCTTTTTTACCCTAATAATCTGGGCGGGGGGGGGGGGGGTATATTCCTCTATCCATCCTTCATTCTCTGTTCTTCACTCCTTTTAGTACAATACCTTTTCCATACAGACTTTTCCCCTCTCTCATTCCTTTTCAATACAATACCTTTTCCATACAGACTTTCCCCCTCTCTCATTCCCTTTTTGAGCCTTGTAATGTCTTTCCTTTATTCCTCTTTGCACCCTTCAAGCTCTGTTCTTCATTCCTTTCTATACAATACCTTTTCCAAGCAGACCTTTCCCCCTCTCCTTTCCCCCTTTCCTTTATTCCTCTTTTCACCCTTCAAGTTCTGTTCCTCATTCCTTTCTATACAATACCTTTTCCAAGCAGACTTTTCCCCCTCTCCTTTCCCCCTTTCCTTTATTCCTCTTTTCACCCTTCAAGCTCTGTTCCTCATTCCTTTCTATACAATACCTTTTCCAAGCAGACCTTTCCCCCTCTCCTTTCCCCCTTTCCTTTATTCCTCTTTTCACCCTTCAAGCTCTGTTCCTCATTCCTTTCTATACTTTATCATATTTTTCCTTTCCCCTCCTCTTCACTTTTCCTCGTACACGCTGGCAGTGTCCCCTTTTCTTTCCCTTTTACTCCTTGTTATTCCTTCCTCCTTCCCTTCTACACTTTATCCTTCCTCTTTCATCGTCATCAGTATCGTTTATCCCTCTCCTGTCTCATCTTTCCTTCTACTCACTATCATAATCTCCTTTTCTTTACTTTTTGCTCCTTGTTCTTCTTCCCTCCTTCATTTCTTCACTCTCTCATCTCTCCGTTATCTTTTCATACTTCCTTTCCGCCTTCCATTCCCTCACCTTCCTGTTTACTTCTTATCGTTATTTCCTTCTTTCTTAACCCTATGCTACTTCCTACACGTCGTCCTTCATCTCTCTATACTTCCGTCTATCCTCCATCTTACCTTCCCTTTCTAACCCGTCCCTCCCTGCCTGTAACCACCCCCTCTGCCCCTGTCTCATCTGTCTTTCCTCTTCTTTTCCTAACCTTTCAAGCTCTGTTCCTCCTCCCTCTTTCCCTTCTACACTGTCCTTTCTACTATCTTCCCTGTCTCACCTTTCCGTCCCACCCGTCCCTCCCTGCCTGTTACCACCGCCTCTGCTTCTTCCTTTCTTCCAAGCTCTGTTCCTCCTCCCTCTTTCCCTTCTACACTGTCCTTCTTTATACTCTCTTCCCTGTCTCACCTTTCCTTTTTAATCCATCCCCCCCTCCCTCCCTGCCTGTCACCACCGCCTCTGCCTCTGTTTCAACTGTCTCCTCTTCCTTAACCATTCAAGCTCTGTTCCTCCTCCCCCCCCTGCCTGTCACCACCGCCTCTGCCTCGCCTCACGCCGTCCTCCACACGACAGGGGATGCGGTACTTGCACGGCTCCCTGCTGCGCCACCACGGCCGCCTCACCTCCCGCAACTGTGTGATAGACGCGCGCTGGGTCCTCAAGGTGACCGACTATGGCCTGCCCGGGATCTATGAGTACCAGAACCTCTCCCAGCCCAACCGGCCCCTCCGCGGTGTGTGACTTGCCCATGGAGTTTCTAATGTTTCTTTTGTGTTGCTCTTATAGCTTTAAACCCATGCGTATATGTTGTTGTTGTTGTTGTTGTTGTTTACAGTTCAAACTCAATTATGTGTTTTTTGTAGTTTAAACTTGAGTGTTGTTTTTTGTTCAGTTCAAGCTTTCTACGTAACTATCTATATATCTTCCTGGCTAACTAACTAACTGCCAGACTGGATAACTTAAGCCACATCCTGCATTTCCTTTCTTTTTCTCTTACGTCTCAATATTAGACACGAATGTTCTGAATTTTTTACTCAATAGTTTGTTTCAACCGTTATAACCATGGAACCTTACACTTATCCCTCCAATTGCTCCTCCTCCTCTTTCTCCTCCTCCTCCTCCTCCAGACTCAATCCTTCACCCACTAAACAATACTATTTTTATTATTACCAAGATGAAAGCCCAATTATACCTTACGTGTCCTTCTATATCATTACCAAGATGAAAGCCCAGTTATACCCTACGTGTCCTTCTATACCTCCTCCTCCTCCTCCTCCTCCTCCTCCTCCTCCTCCTCCTCCTCCTCCTCCTCCTCCAGACTCAATCCTTCACCCATTAAACAGTACTATTTTTATCATTACCAAGATGAAAGCCCAGTCATACCCTACGTGTCCTTCTATACCTCCTCCTCCTCCTCCTCCTTCAGACCTGCTTTGGAAGGCGCCTGAGCTCCTGAGGGACGAGAGCCTGATGGCGAAGGGCACGCAGGCGGCGGACGTGTTCTCGCTGGCCATCATCATGCAGGAGGTGGTGGTGCGGGGGGCGCCTTATTGCATGGTGCAGCTCACCACGCAAGGTGCGGCGTGTGTGTGTGTGTGTGTGTGTGTGTGTGTGTGTGTGTGTGTGTGTGTGTGTGTGTGTGTGTGTGTGTGTGTGTGTGTGTGTGTGTGTGTGTGTGTGTGTGTGTGTGTGTGTGTGTGCCTGTTTGTGTGTGTGTGTGTGTGTGTGTGTGTGTGTGTGTGTGTGTGTGTGTGTGTGTGTGTGTGTGTGTGTGTGTGTGTGTGTGTGTGTGTGTGTGTGTGTGTGTGTGTGTGTGTGTGTGTGTGTATTTGTTTGTTTGTTTGTTTGTTTTGTGTGTGTGTGTTTGTTTGTTTGTTTCTTTTTTTTTTGTGTGTGTGTGTGTGTCCTAATCTTTCCAAAACTAAACCTCGTCCTAATCTTTCGAAACCTAGAGACCCTTGTCCTTATCTTTCCAAAACTCAAGACATTATCCTAATATTTCCAAAACTAAACATTACAGCTGTTAACCCTTAAAACTGGTTAATAAAGAGCTCGTAGGGAACGTCTTGTCTTGTTGAATGATATTGTTGAAATTGATCTCAAGTTAATAGCCTCGAAAGGAGAGTGGAGTTTTGTTACAAGCATCTTCTGTCTTTCTATGTAACCTTTTCCTTTGTCGCCCATGAAATATCTCCCCACTGTGATAAAAGAAATGCCTAACTCTTCTCTTTTCCTCGCCTCAGAGATCATCGCCCGCCTCAAGAAGCCTCCCCCGATGATCCGGCCGTCGGTGTCGAAGGGTGCGGCGCCCCCCGACGCCATCAACGTCATGAAGCAGTGTTGGGCGGAGCAGCCGGAGATGAGGCCAGACTTCAACCAGATCAACGACCTCTTCAAAAAGCTGAACCAGGGCAGGTGAGCCGAGGAAGGAGGTGAAGGGAGGTCAAGAAAGGTTAAGTGGAAGTCATGGAAGATTAAGATAAGGTCAAGAGGTCATAGCAGGTCGAGATCGGTCAAGGGACATAAACACAGAGTAAACTTAAAGAGTAAACACAAACAAAAAGAGTAAACAAAGAGTAAACACAAACATAACACTAAACAAAGAGTAAACAAACATGAAAGTGTAAACATAAAGAGATAAATGTAAAATTAATATAAAAGAGGAAACAGAAAGAGTAAACGCAAATATAAAAATGTAAACAAACAAAAATTAACAAAGTAAAAAAAAAGAATATGCAAAAAATTAACAAACATAGAGTAAACAACGTCCCTTTAAACACTATTATTTTCAACTTCTAAAAGGCAAAACAAACATGATAAAGTAAACACAAACAAAAAAATAATTACCAATGCACTAACATCAACATCCTCCACTCCCAGGCGGCAGAACATCGTGGACACAATGTTCCAAATGCTGGAGAAGTACTCGAGCAACCTGGAGGAGCTGATTAAGGACCGCACGGAGCAGCTGGACCTGGAGAAGAAGAAGACGGAACAGCTGCTGAACCGTATGCTGCCCAGGTGTGTGACAGGTGCATGAGGTGGGGGAGGAGGGGGAGGGAGAGAAAGGGAGGAGAGAGGGAGGGAGAGGAAGAGAGGGAGGAAGGGAGAGAGGGAAGGAGATTTACATAGATTTACATAGATTTACAAAGAAAATCAGAAAATCAGGAGAGAGGAAAGGAGAGAGAGAGAGAGAGAGAGAGAGAGAGAGAGAGAGAGAGAGAGAGAGAGAGAGAGAGAGAGAGAGAGAGAGGAAGAAAAGAAGGAAGAAAAGAAGGAAGCAAGGAAGGAAGGAAAGAAAGAACTAAAAAATAAGATGTGTGTGAGGGAAGGGAAGGGAAGGGAAGGGAAGGGAATGGAAAGGAAGGGAAGGGAAGGGAAGGGAAGGAAAGGACGAAAAAATTATCGAGTGAAGCAAATTGACGACCAGAGGACTGTGGACGAAAGGAAAAGATAGATAGATAGATAGATATGAAAAATAGAAAGAAAACAAGAGTTGGATAGAGAGACAGGAAGTGTTGTGTATTTTACGGGAGAAATAAATAAAAAAAATGTTGAGACAGATAGACAGACAGAGACAGTTAAAGACAGACACTTAAGCACACAGGCAGACAGACAGACACAAAATCATGCAACACAGAAAAAACAGGAAGAGAAAGACAAAGAGACAGAAACAAACACAGACAAACAAAGACAGACATCAGAAACACAGACAAACCTACTCACACTTCCTCCTCCTCCTCCTCCTCCTCCTCCTTCTCCTCTTCCTCTTCCTCCTCCTCCTCACCATCATCATCATCTTTCCTTCTCCTCCTCCTCCTCCTCCTCCTCCTCCTCTTCCTCCTCCTCATCATGATCATCATCTTTCCTCCTCCTCCTCCTCCTCCTCCTCCTTCTCCTCTTCCTCCTCCTCCTCACCATCATCATCATCTTGCCTTCTCCTCCTCCTCCTCCTTCTCCTCTTCCTCCTCCTCCTCATCATCATCATCATCATCTTTCCTTCTCCTCCTCTTCCTCATCCTCATCCTCATCATCATCATCTTTCCTCATCCTCCTCCTTTTCCTCTTCCTCCTCCTCCTCATCATCATCATCATCTTTCCTTCTCCTCCTCCTCCTCCTCCTCCTCCTCCTCCTCCTCTTCCTCATCCTCCTCCTCATCATCATCATCTTTCCTCATCCTCCTCCTTTTTCTCTTCCTCCTCCTTTTCATCATCATCATCTTTCCTTCTCCTCCTCCTCCTTCTCCTCCTCTTCCTCATCCTCCTCCTCATCATCATCATCTTTCCTCATCCTCCTCCTTTTTCTCTTCCTCATCCTCCTCCTCATCATCATCATCTTTCCTCATCCTCCTCCTTTTTCTCTTCCTCCTCCTTTTCACCATCATCATCTTTCCTTCTCCTCACCATCCTCATCATCATCTTTCCTCCTCCCCCTCCTTCTCCTCCTCTTCCTCATCCTCATCCTCGTCATCGTCCTCTCCGCAGCTCCGTGGCCGACCAGTTGAAGCTCGGGATGCCTGTCGCCCCGGAGGAGTTCGAGGAGGTGACGATCTACTTCTCGGATATCGTGGGCTTTACCAGCATCTCGGCCTACTCCACGCCCTTCGAAGTGGTGGACCTCCTCAACGACCTCTACACCGCCTTCGACGCCACCATCAACCACTACAACGTGTACAAGGTGACTGGGCGGTTGTTTCTCTGTTAGTCGTATTCTTTTTATTTGTATTGTATCACTTCTGAGCCTCTTTTTAAAGTTTAGGGTTTTTTGTTGTTCCTCAAAATTGCTTCGTAACTGCCATCAACAATTCTTTATACCACTGCAATGTGTATATAGAGTTTGGTGGTTATTTTTGTGTGTACGTATGTGTGTTAGTGATCTCCTTTCCCTTTGTTCTACGTCTTTTTTTAGCCCCTGTTTTGAGGTTAGTGTTTCTCTTCTATATAGCTCCTTCAGGATTTTTTAACCTCGCTAATAATGTATATAAGTTTGTTTAGTGCTTGTTTATGTGTGTTATTGCGTTAGTGATCTCCTTTCTCTTTGTTCTGCGTCTTCTCTTAGCTCCTGTTTAAAGGTTATCGTTATTTTTTACCTTCTTAAAGCTAAATGCAGAGTCATGTTTGTCTCTCTGGGCATATTTGATTTTGTCCGTCTGTCTACATCTAAATTTAGCGGCCTTACGTATCGCTCCGGCCAGACTAGATTAGATTATCTCTCTATGTGTGTGTGTGTGTGTGTGTGTGTGTGTGTGTGTGTGTGTGTGTGTGTGTGTGTGTGTGTGTGGTGTCTTTCCATTATATTAAAGCTAAAATCAACAATCCTACTTATCAATCAGGTTATGTTAGGCTTTCTCTATGCATGTGGTTTCTTCCCTTACATCAAAGCTAAAATAGGGTCCTGCTCAGGTTAGATTACGTTAGGTTCTCTCCATCCCTTTTTGTGTGAGTGGTTTCTTCCCTTACATCAAAGCTAAAATAGGGTCCTGCTCAGGTTAGATTACGTTAGGTTCTCTCCATCCCTTTATGTGTGAGTGGTGTCTTCCCTTATACCAAAGCTAAAATAGGGTCCTGCTCAGATTAGATTACGTTAGGTTCTCTCCATCCATTTATGTGTGAGTGGTTTCTTCCCTTACATCAAAGCTAAAATAGGGTCCTGCTCAGGTTAGATTACGTTAGGTTCTCTCCATCCCTTTATGTGTGAGTGGTGTCTTCCCTTACATCAAAGCTAAAATAAAGACGAGTCCTGGGTATCACTGGTCAGGTCGAGACGATAGGCGACGCGTACATGGTGGTGGGCGGGGCGCCGAAGAAGATAGACGACCACGCCTCGCAGATTGCCACCATGGCCCTGGACCTCCTGCACCTCTCCGGGAAGTTCAGGATCCGACACCTGCACAACATTCCCTTGATGGTCCGCATTGGCATCCACACAGGTGAGAGAGAGAGAGAGAGAGAGAGAGAGAGAGAGAGAGAGAGAGAGAGAGTCAGGTAAATAAACAGATAGATAGGTAGACGTATAGATAGATAGATAAATAAATAGATAGATATGGAAAATAGAAAGAAAGCAAGAGTTGGATAGAGAAAGAAACATAGATAAACGGAGATACAGTCAGATAGATAGACAGATAGATGGATTATTAGATAGATAGATAGATAGATAGATAGATAAATAGATAGATAGATAGATAGATAGAAAGAGAGTAAGAGTTGGTTAGAGAGAAAGAAACATAGATAAACGGAGATAGACAGTTAGATAGATAGATAGATAGATAGATAGATAGATAGATAGATAGATAGATAAATAGATAGATAAATAGATAAATAGATAGATAGACAGATAGATAGATAGATAGGAAAAATAGAGATTGAGCAAGAGATGGATAGAGAGAAAGAAACACAGATAAATGGAGATACAGACAGTTAGATAGATAGACCGATAGATAGATAGATGGATAAATAGATAGATAGATAGATAGATAGATAGGAAAAATAGAGATTGAGCAAGAGTTGGATAGAGGGAAAGACACGTCGATAAATGGAGATATAGACACTTAGATAGATAGATTGATGGATAAATAGATAGATAAATGGATACTAGATAGATAGAGAGATAGATAGACTTATAGATAGATAAAAACAGAGAGCAAGAGATAAAGAGAGAGATTTTAATGTTACAATCAATTAGGTTTTTTTTTTTTTCTCTCTCTCTTTTTTTTTCTTTTCATTGTTATCCCCGAGTCCCTTCCTCGTTGCCTCTGCTCATGATTTTCTTTTTCCTTCCCATTGTCTTTTCTCATTCTTACCTCATAGTATTTCTTTCCCATCTTTTTCTCTCTCTAGATTTCTCTCCCTCGTTCCTTTTCTTAGTTTCTTCTTTCCTTTTTCCTCATTGCCTCATTACTTTTTCACATGCTTTCTCTTTTTTTCTTTTTTAATCTCGTCCTCATATTCCTTTCTTCTCTCCTTTATTTTATTTCCCTTATTCCTTTTCTTCATTCTTGTCTCCCTCTCATTTTTTTTCCCTTTTGCTTTTTCACATTTTTTTTCCATTGCTCTACCTCTCTAACCTCCTCTTCCTCCTCCTCCTCCTCCTCCTCCATTCTTTTCTCCCTCATTCTCCTTTCCTTATTCCCCTTCTTCGTTCCTTCTCTCCCTCCTTTTCTTTCCCTCATTGCTTTTTTTCATCTTTTCTTCTTTGCTCTTCCTCTTTAACCTTCACCTCCTCCTCCTCCTCCTCCTCCTCCTCCTCCTCCTCCCTTCTTTTCTCCCTCATTCTCCTTCCCTTATTCCTGTTCTTCGTTCCTTCTCTCCCTTATTCACTTTCCTTCATTCCTTTTTTTCATATTTTTCTCCATTGCTTTGCCTCTTTAACCTCTTCCTCCTTCTCCTCCTCCTTCTTTTCTCCCTCATTCTCCTTCCCTTATTCCTGTTCTTCGTTCCTTCTCTCCCTTATTCTCTTTCCCTCATTCCTTTTTTTCATCTTTTCTTCTTTGCTTTTCCACTATGATCCCCCCTCCTCCTCCTCCTCCTCCTTTCTTCTCTCCCTTATTGCTTTTCACGTGTTTTTCCTCTTTGCTTTTCCTCTTTAACCTCCTCCTCCTCTTCCTCCTTCTCCTGCAGGGCCGTGTTGTGCCGGGGTCGTCGGGATGACCATGCCCAGGTACTGCCTCTTCGGGGACACTGTGAATACGGCCTCGAGAATGGAGTCGACAGGTTGGTTAACGATTTAGAGCCGATTTCACAGTCCAACACAGTGTCTTCGTAACAGCCCGAACCAAATTATAGAATCCCATACAATCCAAAATGGTGAGGTCTTCGATGCCACACTAAATCCACAAGACTCTTCCTGTATAGTTTCATCAAATTTGTGAACTTAAATATAAACACTAGACACTATACAAGGAAATTTAGAAGGCTCTGGTATTGGTTTGGGAGCTTACAAACCAGTCATGGGGAACTGTGAAATTGTCCCATGATGACCCTTGGGAGGTGTATCAAGGCACCTCTCCACCCGAAACTGACCTCTCTTTTGGCTACTCTTTACTTTTATCTTTTATGGGAGCGGCGAGTAGCGGGCTTTTTTTTTCACTTTTTTGTTGCCCTTGAGCCGTGTCCTTTGATGTAAAAAAAAACTGTTTTCTTGCTGATGATATTTTCTCCCTCTGTCGGGATGAAGCATATTTCCAGTTCAGTACTTCAGCCATCCTTATCAGAATTAGCTCCCTTTACAGCCTCTCAGCCACAAAGTGAAGTTCAAGCCTTTTCATATGGGTAGAGACTCAATTCTCACTTCCCCTACATTTTATTCATACTCTTAGCAAGTTTTCCATATAGTATTTCACCCATTTATCTATCTATCTATATGTCTGTCTGTCTACGAATCTATCTACTCGTCTCACAGGTTCGGCTTGGCGCATTCACGTCAGCGAGAAGACTTGGTCGGTCCTTCGAGATGTCGGAGGCTACCAGCTGGAGTACCGCGGCCTGACCAAGCTGAAGGGCAAGGGGGAGATGCCCACCTACTGGCTGCTGGGCAAGGAGGGCTTCAAGAAGGAGCTCCCGGTGCCGCCTGAGATTGGGTGAGTGGGGGGAGAGGATTAAGAGGGTGAGGGTTCGGAAAGCAAGGGTGAGTTATGGGCTGTTGGAAAGGGTACAGGCAAATAGGGTGAAAGGAGTAATAAAGAGGGCGTAAGGACTAGAGGAAAAGGTGAAGGCTTCTAAGTTAGGGTAAATTAAGGGTTGTTAAAGAAGAAACAGTTATATAGGGTGAAGGAACCAGTGAAGAGTGAGCTTAAAGACTATATAAAAGAATGAAATTGTGAGAACTAGAGAAGAATGAGCTTAAACGACATGGGTATAAGTGAATCAGAGAGAGAGAGAGAGAGAGAGAGAGAGAGAGAGAGAGAGAGAGAGAGAGAGAGAGAGAGAGAGAGAGAGAGAGAGAGAGAGAGAGAGAGAGAGAGAGAGAGAGAGAGATCAAGGACTATAGAAAGATGTGAGGGTGTGAGAGTTAATGAAGAGTAAACTTAATACTGTAGAAAAATGTAAGAATTTGAAAGATTAAAAAATAAGAGCGTAAGGATAAGAGGATAGATTACAGAATGATAGGATTATAGAAGGATAGATAAGAGAAAAGGGTCAGTGGAAAAAAGAACTAACGAAGAGTGAGCTAAAAAAAACTATAGAAAAGTGAGAGGGTTCCCAAAACTAGTGAGCGAGTTTGAGGGTTGGCGAGGGTGACTGACTCCAAATTCACGTTCCCAAAACTAGTGAGCGAGTTTGGGGGTTAGCGAGGGTGACTGACTCCAAATTCACCCTTCGATTCCTCATTTCACTGACACGGTTCAATTTCCGTTTTCCCCGCCGCCAACCAGGTACTCCCACGGGTAAGTCATCTTCATCTCCTCCGTTGGTAATGTTGGAAAGTAATGTTTGTTGAAAAGCTGTCCCTTTGTCCTTCACCTTCACTTCAGCGTCAGTAGCATGTGGTGTGTGTGTGTGTGTGTGTGTGTGTGTGCATTGGGAGTTGGTATACTGTGTCAAAAGTAGTTCGTGTTGTTAATAATACGATAGTGAGTGTACAGACGGATGGAGAGAGAGAGAGAGAGAGAGAGAGAGAGAGAGAGAGAGAGAGAGAGAGAGAGAGAGAGAGAGAGTCACCCCTCTTGCCCTCCCCCCAGGCTGGACGAGGAGCTGGTCCGCCAGGGCCGCCAGCACTACATGAACCGGCGGGACTCGGCCGTGGAGTCCCTGACCACGGCCCGCGGCTTCAGCTCCATCCAGACGGCGCGCATGCAGAACTACGACGGCCCCGAGGAGGCGGCGGCGGACAGCGGCTCCCCCACGAGCACCTCCCAGGGCCCCGGCAGCAGCACCCAGGAGGCGGGGGCGGGGCCGTGTGGGGACGCGGGCGCGGGGACGTTGAAGGACCAGGTGGAGGGGGCGGCGGCCACCACCAGTGCGGGGCTGCCCAACGGACGGGCGTTGGGCGGGGGGGCGGGAGCCGGCGTGGGGGGCGGGGTGGAGCCGCCCAGGAGTAACAAAGGCAAATCTTCCTCAAGTACAAAATCTGCATCAAAAAGTAGCTATAAGAACAGGGGCATGGGCGCCGTGGGGTCGGGGCAGTCCTGCGGCATGGGCGTGCCGGCGCGGAGACTCTCGCGGGACGCCTGTGACAAGTTCCTGCCGGCGAAAACCTCGTCAGGCGCGGCGCTGCTGGAGAACCACGTGGGCCACGGCGTGAACGGCGGCGGCGGCGGCGGCGACGGCGGCGGCAGCAGCGGCTGGAGCGACGGCTGCGGAGGCGGCGACGGGGTGGAGGCGCAGCGGAGCACCGGCCAGCGTGGCCACGGTGTGCAGGAGGCAGGGGGGCCCGGCTCCCCCCGCTGCCCCACCCTCGCCAGGAGATACCCGCCGCAGGAGGAGGCGGCGGAGGCGGAGCCGCGGATAGCCAACCACGGGCGGGAGTCGCGGCGGGAGGTCCCGCGCCCCGCCTCACCCCCCATGGTGTGCCACAACAAGATTCTCCCCCAGCACGCGGGTGGCACCTCGCCCGTGAGGGAGGGCCAGGGTCAGGCCGCCTCCTTGAGCCATAACCCCTACCCCTCCTTCCTGCCCCCGCCCACGGAGGTGCCGGGCAGGGCCAAGCGGAAGGCCGCCTCCGCACTGGAGTGTAAGGTGCATCCCTTCCTGCAGGACCCGCCGCCCTCACCCACCGAGTCCACCATGTTGTGACCCTGGCCAGCCCGAGGCTCTCACCCCCCACCACCCACTCCCCGACACCCCCAAACAACCCCACCCTCCCCAAACACCTCCAAAGACACCTTCCCACCCACCGCACCCCCACCCTCGTCAGCAGTCTTCGTGGCAGGAGCGCCGCGCCTCGCCGCGCTCCGCCTCACACTTCAGGTGCCCTCGACGCTCCCTCTGGATCAGTCAGTCGCGAGAAACACAGTTCTTCCCTCCAGCCCGCTTACTGGAGTCATCGCCTTCCTTCCTTGCCCTTCCAGTTCTGTTGCTCGATACTTTCCCTCAGTTCTTGGAGTTCTCCTTTTCCGTTGTTTGCATTCCTTCATCCCCTGCAAGTCATCATCAGGATCACCTCCTCGTTCAAGCATGGCATTTGTTTCTTTCCTTCCGTCACTTCGCGCGTAGGTTTCTAATGACTCAGGACAACTTGTGTGAGTGTGTGTTGCGTGACTCGGGCGTTCCGCTAACAACACTTGCCTGGAGTTAAAAAGCAAACTCTTGGAAAGACGCAGACGTATGCTAGACTATGAAGCAATTTTTAAGGAGAGGTGGCACCGTTGAAAAGGCGAAAAAATAAAGAAGAAAAGGAAATAGACGAAGAAGAAAGCGTAGGAGGAGGAGGAGGAGAAATCTTCTTTAAACACGCACAATAGAATGTAACAGCGGCAGACAGACTTGATAAACATTTCCTTACAACCACAACCACTACAAAAGCCACACATATCACTTCTTCCACCACTACGACCACCACCACCACCACCACTTGTCTCCGGCCCGTCAGAGTGCTTCCTTTCCCCTCCCTGATACGGGCTGCCCCCCTCCTTTCCCCTCTCTAACACGTGGCAGTGGTTGGACAAGAAGGAAGGAAGGACGAGAAGAGAGCCACCATGTCACCAGCGAGCTCATGGTCAAGTGGATTTTATTTAAATTTTTGATCCGCTATTGTATCGTCATCACCGTCTTGTTGTTGTTGTTGTTTTTTATGGTGTTTCTTTGCAGTATTCACATCTCAGCGTTGATATACTCTCTTCCTACAACCTTATCTTTATCATCCTCTGTTGTTGTTGTTTTTTCATTTATTTCTTTGTTGCATTCATGTTTCATCGTTGATATTCTATTTCTGCAACCTTATCTTTATCATCCTCTGTTGTTGTTTTTTTTCATTAATTTCTTTGTTGCATTCATGTTTCATCGTTGATATTCTATTTCTGCAACCTTATCTTTATCATCCTCTGTTTTTGTTCTTTTCATTTATTTCTTTGTCGCATTCATGTTTCATCGTTGATATTCTGTTTCTGCAACCTTATCTTTATCATCCTCTGTTTTTGTTCTTTTCATTTATTTCTTTGTCGCATTCATATTTCATCGTTGATATTCTATTTCTGCAACCGTATTTTTTTTTTTTTTTGTTATCCTCTGAAGAAAATTGTTTTTTTTTTTTACTAATTTCTTTACAATATTCCTATCTCATCATTGATATTCGCACTTTTTTGCCATCCTCTTCTGGAATGTTGTTTTTCTATATTTCTTTGTCGCAGTCACATCTCATCGTCGGTATTCTCTTTCTTCAACCGTATTTTCGTCATCCTCTGAAGAAATGTTTTATTCTTTATTTCCTGCAATATTTCTACCGTATCATCTCTTCCAAATGAGCAAAAAAAGCAAAAAAAAAAAAAAAAAAGACTGACTGGAACTGAAACTCTTCCTGCCCCCTTTCAGTATTTTAAAAGTCTTGTCTGTGCTGTACAGCAAATATTTTTATAGTACTAACTCGTGTTCTCCTAAAACTTCCCCTGAAAGAAGGACTTTTATATGCAACTCGCCCTGTCGCATCCTTGAAGAGTCATCACGTTGCACCATCTCAGAGCAGCATCCCTACGTAGTCATCTCATCCTTTTTATTACCACGTTTTCTAATTCATCCATCTGTGATTTCGATCTCTCCCACGTGCAGGATGTTAGCGCTCATAGGCTGTGTGTGGGATGCAGGGTGCTGCTTTGACTGAGGCTGACTGTCTGCGCCTAACCACCGCATGATGCTCGTGTCAAAACTCGGAGCCATATCATAATTAACCTCGCCCTTTTTTTTTCTTTTTTTTTTTTACAGCAAAGGAGACAGTTCAAGGGCGTAAAGAAAAATATAAAAAAAAGCCCGCTACTTACTGTTCCTGAATAGAGGTCAAAGGAGTGGCCAAAGGTTCACACTCGCAGATTTGACCTTTAGAAAATTCATCAAAGAAATCCGATTTTTAGCACGAGTACTTACGGTAACTAACTAATTAACAAACTAACTAATCTAACTCGAGTCGCCCGCCAGTCATCTTGTGCTCTTAAACCCCGCCCTCTTTCCTGAGTAGTCACTGATTGGCTGTTTAATTCTTCTTTTCTTGTCAGTGATAGTAAAAAAAATCTGAGTAAACATTAGGGTTGAAGTCGACGGTAAGATTAGTGACCAGCGCTATCCCGGGTAAGAGAAGAGGGTGAGGTTTAGAGGACAAGCTGGGTCGCGGAGACTGTAAATAACTGACAGCATCTGCTCCTCCGTATATCATTCTTTACGTTCGTCAAAAGCGTTTGTATCTATAAGGATCTACGTGATCATTGTACCGAATCATGGACAGTGTGTTTGTTCGTGAGTGTGTTTTAGAAAGTGAAGGCGATAGTGAAAGGAGATGGACAGAGACACAGAATGAATACTGAGTGGTTGGTCTGTGTCTCAGGTCAACGGGAAATAGAGATTATAGATGAAGAAGGTATAGAGCAAGATCGTCTGTATCTTAAGATAGATATAGATCAAAGTTGGTGGTGGGGAAAGAGATGGCAAGGGGTACAGAATGGTATGTGGTCTGTGCCTGAAGGAAAAATGAAAATCAAAGATAAAACAAGTCGAAAAAAATGGTCAAAGGCACAGAACGTTATGTTGGATTGTCTGTGCGTCGAGACGAAAGCGAGCCAGAGCTAAAAGAGTTAGAAAAAAAGTTGGTCAGAGGTACAGAACGTAAGATGACCTGTGCCTCAATACAAATAAAAAGATAAACGAGGTTGAAAAGAGTTAGTCAAATGCACGAAATGTTATTTAGTTGGTTTATGTCGGAAAGCGTAGGCAGATCAAAGTTACATCGCCATCACGGAGTTAGGACAGAAGTAAACCCTATTCACGTTAACTTGACAAATAAGCCCCGCCCGCTCTAGCCCAGCATATACCAATAAGACTCAACCTTTCCCAGTATCCACCAATCCCACGCAGCCTGAGTTAGAGAGGGGGCGTGGCTTGCTTGTAGACTGGCCAATGATATACGCTTAATGGGGAAGTGGGAGGGGCTTGATTGCCAGGTTAAAATGAATACAGTGTAGCCTATGAAGCGACAGCGGCACAGACCCAAGCAGAGACAGGGAAGGGAAGGAACTGCAAGGAGTGTGTGGTTTCGGATGGTAATGGTCTTGCACAAAGTAATTCTTCCCCCTCTCTCCCTCTCTCTTTCTCTCTCTATCTCAGTAATTCAAATGACATTCCAACCAAACAGCTCTTCATCTTACTCTCTGGCCCCACATAGTGCTGTTCCCAAGATCTCGGCTGACAGAGGTTCTTTAGCTGTTCTCCAAGTCTGTTCAAATTGAAGGTGATTAGTCCCGTATATATCCTAGCCTAAATTTATAGCCTCATCTCCTAACCCTCCTTCTCTCTTATATGTGTATTAGGGATGGGGGTTTTTCCGTAGAGTTGAACTGCATATGATTGGTTGCTAGATAGCTGAGAGCGAGATTAACTGGGCGGGGTTTACTGGAGCGGAGAGGCGGAGCTAATCCGAGAGTGCATTTGACTGGTCGCTAGAGAGAAGGAGGCGGAGCTTATACGCTAGACTATTTTGAACAGACAACAAAACCGAGCATACAGGGACGCCAGCGCTCTCAGTGGGTACAAGCTCTCTCTTCCTACCTCTTCCTGTCTTTATATCCACGTCTGAGAGGCACTAACTCTCCTTAAAACACTCCATATAAAAAATAATAATGTTGGCAGATTATAGTTAAAAATAAATGTTTTAAAAAATTCCTGTGGTAATTTGTCTAGGGTGTGATAGATGCTAGGTCCATGCAGCCATGCAGACGACATATGACACTTGTAGAATGGTTAAAACAGAACACACTATCTACCGTAGGACATAACGTACTACTAAAACTATTCCTACTCCTCCTACTCCTCCTCCTCCTCTTCCTTCTCCTTCTCCTACTACTACCACTACAACTACTACTATTATCCATGGAGCTTAACTACACACCATTCCTCCTTTATTGTGTAGCGGTGCAATCAAAAATAGAGTAGAGCGGTAGGCATGTATACTAGATGATGTGTGTGCGTGTGTTCGTAAAGCCGGGGTCACGGGGACACTTTTTTCCGGCGTCTTCTGGTGTTGGGTCTTCCAGGACGAGCATCTTGGGGTAGTTCGGTAGCCACTTCGCACCTAAAAAGTCACGTATTTAAATGGGTAAATAGAATCGTAGGACAAAGGAAAGAGATGTGGAGTGACGACATGATTTACCTTCAGAGATGCTTGCATTGGTAGAGAAATACAATAAGATGCCGGAAAATGTATATACTCGTGCCACACCGCCTAAGTAAGTTTGTGTTTTGCTGTGTACTACTGGGGAAAGGGGTTGGGATATCAGTACGTGTGTGTGTGTGTGTGTTCTAAGACTGTGTGTAAGGTTTCCGCGAGTCCTCTGTGGTGAACCTGTGAGCCGCTCGCGTTCACGGGGTCGCTCAATCTTTCGTAACTCGGGCGAGAGGAAAACAGAAGGTCTGCAGAAAACGGGCGGCGAGCGTGAGGCGAGGCATGTCACGGGGAGACTTTATTATTTGTTTTCTTGTCTTGGTCGACTGTAATGCAAGTGCGAGTGAAAGGCTGGGAAAGGAGACGCTGTTAATTCTCTTTCTGGTTGATTATGTAAGGGAAATTTGAAGAGAGAGAGAGAGAGAGAGAGAGAGAGAGAGAGAGAGAGAGAGAAAACAGGTGACTTTAGATAGAAATGTTGATTGTATTCACACCTGCGTCGTCTTACTGATATGCATTGGTAATAAGACAAGATGTACATTTGATATTCATTCTACTTTATATGTATTTTACTTTTATCATTGCGTACGTGACAAAAAGGAAAATGGAAGAGTTATATATTGATTGATAGTTTATTGTTACAAGTAAACAACAAAGGAGAAGGGAGGAACATGTCATCCCAACCCCCAGGCAGTACATAGCGTGATTATACAACTAAGGATACATGTGGAAGTAGCACCAGGAAACTAAAAAGATACAATGGTAGGGGACAAGTGCTAAAAAAATAAAGGCCTTGATTTAGCCAGGGGAGTAGACATAAGGGACTGAACATATGAACTACAATCTAGGGGCAAAATCAGATCATTAACCTCTATACCAGAATGTTAAGAAAATTCGTTACTTGTTTAAAAGAAGGTTTATATGAATTACTTGGCTTTTTTATGTAGTTTATGCGAAGTTTAGAGTAAGAACGATGGAGTTGTGTTTATATAATCATTAATGGAGTGATCGTTATAGATAATCAGTATTTGGTTCATGAAAACTCACTTTTTATATAGATGCTGTGAGGATAAAACTTAAGATAGAGCTCTGTTTATATTATATTAATGGATTAGTTCGCGAATTGGCCGATATGTAAATACGTCGCAGTTTTCATTATATAGTTTATTTATATGGCTCTAAAAAGACATGAAAGCTTTATTAGATAGGCAGATTATTAAAAGAAGAAGCTGCTCACACGGAGGGAAGCAAAGATGAGGAGAAAGAGCTGCATGATAAGGTAGATAAATGGAAGGAGTGAAGTTGACTAAATGAAAGATGAAAAAGAAAGGAAGGAGGGCAAAGTGGAAGGATAAAAGGAGTGAACAGGAGGAAGGAAGAAAAACTGTATATGGTAATAAAGTAAAAAAAAAAAATGAGGATAGGATGGAGAACAAATAAGGAAGAAGGAAGAAAGAAAGAAAAAAAAAGAAAAAAAGAATAAGAAAAAGGCATATCAGGAAAGTTAGATTTTTATGAAGAGATTTCGTGTGTGTGTGTATGTGTGTGTGTGTGTGTGTGTGTGTGTGTGTGTGTGTGTGTGTGTGTGTGTGTGTGTGTGTGTGTGTGTGTGTGTGTGTGTACTTCCTTTCATGTTCCCTCCACACTCTTGTTACTATTGATTTTTAAAAGGCCTTAGATCACCACCGCGTTCGGGAAAATTCAAACTGAGCAAAGAAAAGGAAAGGAAAGGAAAATAAGAAGAAAATGAATAACGTTGTGAATAATTATGTGTGTAGACGTTTGTTTGTTTATTATTATTGTTATTATTATTATTATCATTAGCTTTAACACTGTTCGATATATACTTTTTTTTTTTTTTTTTCGTCAACTTTGGTTCGGATTATCCTTAGCATGAGAATCAAAACCCATGAAGAGAGGATCGAGAGGAGTGAATCTCCTTAGGGACAATTAATATAGTACGGCAAATGTGTTTATTATTATTATTATTATTTTTATTATTATTATCATCATTATTATTATCATTATTATTATTATTATTATTATTATTATTATTATTATTATTATTATTACTATTATTATATGAACATCAGGTAGCGGTGGCTCAGTTCATCCCCGTCGTAACTTCCCTTCCTGACGAGACCACAAGAAGGCGGCGTTTTATCTCCTGTCTTCCCCCGCTGGCCTTGCCCTCCTCCCGCCCTTCCCTCGCGTTCACCAACAGGAAACCATTCGCCTTGCGCTCGCCCTTCAAATATCCAATTAAAACGCGGCAGGAGCTCTAGACGGACGCTTCTGGTTTGCTGGCTTTACATATAGTACGTTCTAGCGATTCTGACAAAGCTAACACTCACAACATGACAACAGTTTCGTCGTTTCGTTATAACACATTTTACTTAACACTTTTTTTTCGTTCATGTATGGAAAAAATGCAAGCTAACCGGTTTTTGGTGTCACGATAAACAGGTTAGAAGTAAAGGAAGGAAGGTGTTGCCATAGGGTGAGCACTGGTTTCGTCAGAGTCGCTGGAATGGTTGTTTATTTGTTTCTTTCTTTCTTTTTACATGTAGTGACGCGAGATCTTAGGCGAACGCGGTTTCTTCCTCTCTCTGGTGAGCGCCGGGGCTGTTATGATTGTCTTCTGCCTGTGTCTCTCACGTAATCAACAAGTCTGTGATCCAAACACAATAATATTTTCTTAAGAGCTACTATTATATTATGATGAAGATGCTGTGTGTTAATAAATGAGAGGTGTATCAAAACGTCGACCCGAGTTGATTCATTCTCCTTGGGGTTCGCTGGATTACTTCTTTCGTAACGCCAGTGGTATTCGTGTATAAGGAAAAGGAAAATTTGAAGACATAAAAACGCAAAAGGGGAGAATATATATACGAAAAGAGTGGGAAGAGAAGGAAAAAATAAGGGTAGGAGATAGAAAAATTAAGAAGAAACAAAAATAAAATTCGCAGACAAAAAAAGTCGAAGTTATGTGGCGAGCTTGGCTTTCTAATTCCGTTTTTAGGACTGGGTTACTTAGAAGTGTTAGATGTCCACACAGTTAAGTTGACATATTACAAACTCACCCGTAAAAAAATATATATAAAAAAATAAAGAAGCCAACTAACCACTCATGAAAAACGGGTCAAATCAGCTACATTGTTGTTGACTAATGCGAAGTTTAAACAATCAGGCGAAATTTTAGAGATTCCCCCTGACACCACCATGCCCGACGAGGCTTTGGCTGGGACGCTTTGGATCTCACTGCGAGGACTTTGCCCTTAGATAACAACTTAATATCTAGCCTTAAACTCCAGCCCTCGACTCAGCTGATTCGGCATGGTCCTAAACCTCATATTAACCTATCAATCAATCAATTATGTTTCACTTGTGGCTCGCCTAAAGTCTAGTATTTGCTGGTGAGGTTAATAGCCTATGTGTTTATATATATGTGCCTTCTCGTGTTATCCTTGGTGAATTAACATTGCTAAACCCAGTTAAAAAGTATCATAAAATTACGTTGATGAAGTAGATAAATTCATTTCCTTTAGTATAAAACAGTAGGAAATATAGTTTTTTTAAGAAGTTTTTTTTTTCCTCTATATAAGCCCGCAGGAAGTACAAAAGCCGTCAAACTAAACTCTCCCAGCTGATCACAACCTTTTAAGCTATCAGTCAGTCAGTCACGTCAGGCGGGCGGGTCAGTCTCTAAATAATAATGAAACAGTGACGTCACGCCGGTGCTGAGTCGTGTCAGTACGGGACTCGCCGGGCGCCGCTCCCCCGCCCAGCGCCAGGTACTGTTCCCTTTAGCTGTGCCACAGGGATCCATAGAAGCATAGAGTTTATATATACACTTGAAGTCACTGAAGGGGGTATAATTTTAATATTCCAACTGGTTTGTTTGGTGGATAAGCCGAGGATCGTATAATTAAGTTCAGATGTGATTGATTGATTGATAGTTTATTGTTGCAGGTAAACAACAAGGGAGAAGGAGTTATACAGGTATTTTCATTGACAAGGCTACAGAAAGTATCTATTTGCCTTAAAGTAAATCAATAATACAACTTAAGCCAATTACAAGTATCCTAAGATTACGTTGAAGTGGTGAAACGTCTCATTCATTTATTTTTATTAGTAATCCATTTTTATCCAACTTCCTGGTGTTTGCAAGGTCGCAGGAAGTACAGAAAGCGACTAAACGGCTAATATAATATTATTCAAAGCCATATAAATCCACGATCATCTTATTAAGCACTGAAAATTACTTTAATAAGAGCATAAACTATCAATCAATCAATCAGCTTAGTACAGTCCCAGAGGCAAGACGGCGCCGCGTGAGTGTCAGTGAAGGGACGTAAACAGACGAGGAAATACAAATTATATCATGAGCGTTTTTATTCAGCAAAGAGAACATTAAGAATAAAAAGGAATTGCTGTATTAACTGTGGAACAGAAAGGGACTTTATAACACAGCAGCAGCAGAACACACGATGAAAAATAGGAGTGACAGAAGTGCCGTTAAAAAGGCTGAACTGAGAGAAGATAAACACTGAAGAGGAAGAAGAAGAGAAGAAAAAACTAAAAAGTAGAAAAAAAATAAAAAGAAGGAGGAGAAGAAGAAACTAAAAAGAAGAAGGAGGAGGAGAAGAAGAAACTGAAAAGAAGAAGAAGGATGAGAAGAAACTGAAAAGAAAAAGGAGAAGAAGAAACTAAAGAGAAGGAGGAGAAGAAATTAAAAAGAAAAAAAGGAAGTTAACAAGGCTGAACTTACCTGAGGAGAGACTGAAGAAGAAGAGGAGGAACAAGAACAGTGAAAATGCCATTGAAAAGCGAAGAGTGTGAATAACCAGACGGGGAGGAACAAGAGGAGGAGGAGGACCTAGGTGCCGATACAAAGCAATACAAGACCCCCAAAAAGAAGAAAAAGGAAAAGGAAGCCTAAATATGGGTGAGAGGCCGCGCCGAGCCTCCCCCTGCCGCCCCTCCTGCTGGCCTGCTGTCATGGCTAGGGGCGTGCTGAGGCTCCTGCTGTGCGTGGCGGCCCTGGCTCCTACTGTCCTCGCCGCTAACCAGATCAAGGGCCTGGACGATGCTATTCTATTCAGGCTCAATTGGGGTGGTGGTGGTGCTAGCGGCCTGCTGGTGAGAATAGATTAGGTTTTATGTTGTTTTATATTTTATTATGTTTTTACCTTATTGTGTTTTGTGTTCTTACTTAATTTATGTTCTTACCTAATGTGTTCTTACCTAATTTTGTTCTCCCCTAATCGTGGTCTTACCTTATTGTTTTTTTATGTTCTAACTTAATGATTTTAAAAAGAATGATACAGGCAGCCTTCTAATGTCTCTTTCCGTGGTTAGTTTTCTTCCTTGACTGAAATAAGTGGGAATAAGTATAAATGAAATAATTAGGTTAAGTTAGCTGAGATACGGAGATTCTAGAGATAAAGAAAGACACGCAGAGACATGGTAAAAAATAAGATTGTGTTGGGCCTAAATTCATGTCCCCTCTTCTGAAACTAATGTACTATGTTTTTCCTGTGAACGTAGAATATTTTTAGCAGACACAACGTCCTTCTGTAATATATTCCATTGATTTACTGCTCGCTACACGTATTTTTTTTTTTCTTTTTTTTCTGGTTAAGTTAGACAGGACCCACATTGATTCTGAAGTATTACCCAAGTCCCAATGTTTCCTAGTCAATGTTATTTGTCTTACTTTAGTTTTATGTTAGTTTACCCTTTCATTTTACCATCACATTGTATGCACTTTCACTGATATTGGAGGCATTAAGTTTCACGTATTGCATCTCCCATTCTTTCACTCTTTCCTTAGCATCTAATCTCCCATGCTCTTATTTCTCCCTCATGACTTACTTTCTCATCCCTGCCCTCCGTCTCTCCCTCAGCATCAAATCTCCCTTGCTCTTATTTCTCCCTCAGTTTCTAATCTCCCATCCAGTTATTTCTCCCTCAGCATCAAATCTCCCTTGCTTTTATTTCTCCCTCAGTTTCTAATCTCCCATCCTGTTACTTCTCCCTCAGCATCAAATCTCCCTTGCTCTTATTTCTTTCTCAGCATCAAATCTCCCTTGCTCTTATTTCTTTCTCAGCATCAAATCTCCCATCCTTTTATTTCTCCCTCAATATCTAATCTCCCATCCAGTTATTTCTCCCTCAGCATCAAATCTCCCTTGCTCTTATTTCTCCCTCAATATCTAATCTCCCATCCTCTTATTTCTCCCTCAGCATCAAATCTCCCTTGCCCTTATTTCTCCCTCAATATCTAATCTCCCATCCTCTTATTTCTCCCTCAATTTTTAATCTTCCTTGCCCTTAATTTTCCCTCAGTATTAATCTCCCATACTCCTATTCCTCCCTTACTGTAATACTTGAATTCCTTCCTCACTCTTAATCCTTCATACTCTTATTTCTCCCTCGGTTTTTAATCCCCCATGCTCATATTTGTTCCTCAGCATATAATCTCCCTTGCTCTTAGATCTCCCTTAGCATTTAATCTCGCATGCTTTTTTCCCTTAGTATTTGACCTCTCGTGCTCCTTTTCTCTCATGCTGTTCTTCCTTCCTCAGTGTTTTATCTCAGAGTTTCATCTCTCACCTCCCTTCTACAGGACTCCCCTGACTATGAGAAGATGGTGATGACGAGCTCCATGAATGAGAAATATGAGTGTTTGGTGCCCATCAAGTACGGAGCCGATGAGGTGAGGAAACGCTGATGGAACGGAGTCTGCTGTTACTCTTAGTGTGTAGTCCTGTGATATTAAGAGCCTTATTTCCTGTTGACATTGGAATTTAGGATGTGTAGGTATCTGCAATTAGAGGAGCCCCTAGCAGCTGATGAGTGTCAACCCAGTAGCTGCAGGGATCATGTTCCTTAAAGGCCCCTCTAAGCGAGAAAAATGAGGAAAAATCATCACTTATGCAAACCATTTCATAATATATATCAACGCATTCGTGATCAGTTTATGCATCATCTACTTTGGGGGGTTTATATCATTGCAAAAATTTGGCCTAACGCTGGCACACAGTAAAGCCATAAATTTGGCCTGTCGCTGCTACCGGGTTAATGAGGAAGATGCATGTTATAGAGATAGTTAGAGGGCAAGCATCAGATATCTAACTTCATTTAATAAATTATAAAAAAAAGGAATGTATGATAATGGTGGTGGTGGTGATGGTGTGCATTTCTGTATTCTTGTGCATGTCATATGAGATGGGTAAAGAGATGCATTTGCCTCAGTGAATGAGACGGAGGTTAAGAGACTAAGCTCCACTTCATTATTCATGGCTATATCATCATCTTCAGCTATTTTTAGAACACTGATTACATGGTCTCTCTGATATAGTTCTCAAATGAAAGTGATAAAGTTAAAGTCAGCCAAGATGTTGCTAGTCATCAGACATTAATATTACCCTTATGTTGACAGGATGAACCAGCCATCTACAAGGGACCAACCCCCATGGCCCTGCTGACACCTCTCTTCAAGAAGCAGTCATGTAACCTCAGGGTGAGTCTCCTCCTATGTCTTTGACTCCTCCTTTTATTCCATCAGCGCCATATGACCCCACAGTTGCGACGCCAAGAGTTGTTCTCCTCAATAATCAATCAATCCTTTTACTCCAACTCCGCTTTTTTTCACACTTTCTCTTCCTTCTCCTTCGTTCTTTTACTCTTCTTTTTTCAAACTTACCCTTCCTTCTGCTCTTGTCTCTATTTATTCTTCTTTCACACTTACTATTCCTTCTGTTCCTTCCTTTTACTCCTCTTCTTTCACACTTTTTATTCTACTCCTTCCTTTTACTCTTCTTTCACACTTACTCCTCCTTCTTCTCCTTCCTTTTACTCCTCTTCTTTCATGTATACTCTTCCTTCTTCTCCTTCCTCTTCTCAAGTGCTCTCATTTTCTTAATTTTACCTCTTTGAAAAATATTACAAGTCCTCTGAATATAGTCTGCAAGTAAGGAGTGTTTTAAGTGAAGATCTAAGACAACATTTACCTACCAACAGCTTGAGTCTTACTGGACCTACGAGCTGTGTCACGGCCGCCACATCAAGCAGTACCGGGAGGAGCGGGAGGGCAAGAACACACGCCTGCTGGAGTTCACCCTCGGACTCTTCTCGGAGGAAAGTCTTGCTGCCCTCAGTAAGTGTTTGGGGTGTTTGGTTGGGTGGGTGGTTGTATGAGCATGTGTTTGTTTCTCTGTGTCTGTTTTTTCCATCTTCCTGTCTCTGTCTATCTCCTTTTTCTACATCTATGTTTTTTCTTTATCTGTCTCACCCTCTCCATACCTGTCTGTGTGTCTCTCTCTGTCTCTCTGTGCTCTCTGGCTTTCTCTGCTTCCTTCTCTTTCTCTGCTTATCTTAAACCACCTTTGCTTCTTATTCATATGCATGTTTTCCCTTTTTATTCCCCTCTCATTCTGTCTGTAATTCTTCTTCTTGTGCCTCTGAACGCCCTTACTCTGTTCTTATAAGTGAGACAAACACGCCAAGACAGATACACGAGAAGTCACCTTCAGGCTAACATTTCCACTGATTCCTGCACATGTCCTTCACTCTCTTAATATATAACCTGTAAACTAACTCCCTTTCCCATTGCCTTTCTTGACAGGAGAGAAGGTTATGTCCAAAACAGATAAAGTCCCCTAAAGACAAACATTTCTACTTACACTTCCTTATGTCCTTCACTCTTAAAATAAAACATGTTGGCTAATTCCCTTTTCAATCTCTCTTCTTCCCAGGCGAGGATTCTGCACCGGAAACACAGGAGATCCCCATCACTGCAAACATCCCCACCACCAAGATTGAGGGAATAGACACTCCTTACTACATGGTCAACTACACTCACGGAACTGTATGCGACCTGACCGGGCAGCCACGCACCAGCCACGTCTTGTTTGTGTGCTACGAGGAGGGCCGCCACGACATCTACAGCATCAAGGAGATCTACACCTGCGAGTACGAGATTGTGGTGCTCTCCACGTACCTCTGCCAGCACCCTCTCTACAGGTGTGTGTCGATGCTTGTTGGTGTATTAACCCGGCAGCAGCGACGGGCCAAATTTGTGGCTTTACCGTGTAGCAGCGACGGGCCAAATTTGTGCCATGATATAAACCCAAAAAAATAGATGATACATAAACTGATCACAAATGCTTTGATATATATTATGAAATGGTTTGTGTGAGTAAGGATTTTTTTTTTTTTTTTTTTTCGCTTAGAGGGACCATTAAGAAACATGATCCCCGCTGCTACCTGGTTAAGATGTATACCTGAAATTGCATATACAGTACTCTGCATACTGCCTATATTTTCCTTTATCTCTTTTAACTTTCTCTTTCCTCTTTAGCAGCATTTAGTATTTCTCTTTTTTTTAAGTTTTTTTTTCACAATAAAGAATATAGGTGTCACTTTACCTAAACCTTAAACTGAAATATCTTAACTTTTGAACTTAATTTTCCCTTTTTAGTATTTCCTTTATTTTCTTGTATTTCTATGAGTCTCAAGTTTGTTCCCATTCATAATAAAGAACATATTACCTTCCCCAAACATTAGATTGAACTAAATTTTACCTTTTCCCAACTTCCATATGCCATTCTAGCAATATCTTTCACATAGCTACATCTCAGAGTTCTCTTTCTTAAAAAAATATACATAGCAATCTTCTGCAACTACATGTTTCCCCCAGACCCCGGGACCTCCCCCAGACCAACCTGCACTGCTTCCCGATGGAGGGCAGCCCAAAGAGACCCAGGAACATGCTGCAAATTGAAGCCGAGAGTCTGAAGCTGCGATCCAGTGATGCAATAGTGAGTGGGAGTGTGTAAGGAAGAGATGGAAGGTAGCTTTTTTTTTTTTGTTTTTTTTTTTTCAGCCTAAGGGGCAAAGAAAAAAAAAAAAAAAAAAAAAAAAAAAACACACTGCTCCCGAAAAGCTTAGGCATCATTAACCTTGTGTTGTTAACTAAGCTGCAGACTACTACTTCTGCATTCACCTTACTCTACCACAATGGGAAACTGCCACTCCCTTAGCATCAGTTCCAGGAATATCAATCAGCAAGACCCTTTTTCTTATGATCTTTCTATGCACTACTTTTACAGGATAATGGCTACCTATCTTCTGTTAAATATGTAGTGTTTTACTATTTATATTTTTGGCTAAATTTTTATATCTTCCTCCTTTTGTATAACCAAATAATTATGCCAAGAATAAAGTTGTTTGAAGTAAAGTATGTGGCATTTAACAATCACAAAAAAGTCTAGAAGCTATCGGTGTTCTATGATCTGGTAATAATCGACTTCTTATTGTAATGAAGAGTTCAGAATATAGATGCTTTTCCACTTTTGTCTCCTTGCAGCTAACTGGTGACACGTCCTCTGGTTCTGTGAAGTTGGAAGTTCTTGAAGATGATGATGAGGGGGGTTCTACTTCTTCCTCTTCATCTTCCTCCTCATCCTCGTCCTCTTCCTCCTCCTCTGAGCCCAAGCCACGAGTGTCCCTCTTCCCACCACAGCCAACCATTGATCAGAAGCTTGTGGAGGACTTCCTGAATGGGGAATACTGTTTGCATGGAGTGAGTGTTATTATTATTAGTACTAGTAGTAGTAGTAGTAGTAGTAGTAGTAGTAGTAGTAGTAGTAAAATTGTCATTTATTTTGCTGACTAACATTATTTACTTATTTATTTGTTTATTTTTTCTCACTGTCTCCCTTATGTATAAGTATTAATTCTCTCTTTCACACTCTCTTTTCCCTTTGTCTCTCTCTCTATTTCTATGATGGTGCAATAAAAGAAGACAGTCCAAGGGCTATTTATAACTAAGAGAAGAGAGAGAGACAGACAGACAGACAGATAGAAAAACAAGAGAGAGAGAGCACAGTCACAAACTCAAATAATACACCTACACCCTCCTCCTTGTATACAGAATACATAAAAAGCTATCAAAAAGGAGATTCCAAACCCAAATGCACACTTCAGCAATGTCTCTTCCACAGGGCTCGGGGTGGTGGAAGTACGAGTTCTGCTACGGCCGCAAGGTGGAGCAGTACCATGAGGAACGCGACGGCACCAGAATGTCCATCCTCCTCGGGCAGTTCAACGCGGAGGAGCACAAGAAGTGGATAGCAAGGGTAAGGAAGAAGAGGGGGAGTAAGTTATATGTAATTAGATAGACAGATAGATTGACTTGGGAACTTATGTGTGAAACTGGTAACAGCTGACACCCAGAGTACTAACAGAGTGGCTCTAAGAATGAACTAAGACAGAATTAAGGAAAAAGGGAATAAAGGAGATAGATGATATGGGGAGCTCAAAGAATGAACTAGGACACAGATAATTAAGAAGAAAGGGAATAAAGGAGATAGACAGGTAAGGGGAGCTCAAAGGATGAACTAGGACACAGATAATTAAGAAGAAAGGGAATAAAGGAGATAGACAGATAAGGGGAGCTCAAAGAATGAACTAGGACACAGATAATTAAGAAGAAAGGGAATAAAGGAGATAGACAGGTAAGGGGAGCTCAAAGAATGAACTAGGACACAGATAATTAAGAAGAAAGGGAATAAAGGAGATAGACAGGTAAGGGAGCTCAAAGAATGAACTAGGACACAGATAATTAAGAAGAAAGGGAATAAAGGAGATACAGGTAAGGGGAGCTCAAAGAATGAACTAGGACACAGATAATTAAGAAGAAAGGAATAAAGGAGATAGACAGATAAGGGAGCTCAAAGAATGAACTAGGACACAGATAATTAAGAAGAAAGGAATAAAGGAGATAGACAGTTAAGGGGAGCTCAAAGAATGAACTAGGACACAGATAATTAAGAAGAAAGGGAATAAAGGAGATAGACAGATAAGGGGAGCTCAAAGAATGAACTAGGACACAGATAATTAAGAAGAAAGGGAATAAAGGAGATAGACAGATAAGGGGAGCTCAAAGAATGAACTAGGACACAGATAATTAAGAAGAAAGGGAATAAAGGAGATAGACAAATAAGGGGACCTCAAAGAATGAACTAAGATAGATAATGAAGGAGATAGGCAACTAGATAAGTGGAGCTCTAAGATAATTAAGAAGAAAAGGAATAATGGAGACAGACACCCAAATAAGGGGAGCTCTTAAGAATGGAAAATGAACCAAGACAGATAATTAAAGAGAAGGGAGAAAAAAATATAGACAATAATTTAAGATCTAAGAGAGCGATAGAGCAAGCAGCAGGAAATCAGTATGAAAAAAAAGTGATGGACAGATATGAATATGAAGAAAAATGTATCACTGGCAACTTGCATTCCAGAGTCCCGATAAATAAGGAGAAAGGAGAATTAAGCAGATAGACAATTGAATAAGGTCAGACAAACTAAGAGAAACCACAAATAATCAATAGGAAAAAATAAAAGGACAAACAGATGTACATGTGGAGAAAAATATATCGTTGGCATCTCGTATCTCTGTCATGCTTTCCAGAATCCCAATAAATAAGGAGAAAGGAAAATAGGATAGATAGACACTAAAATACAGTCTAACAAACTACGAGTACCAAGAAACAACAAACCAATATGAGGAAAAGAAGTGACATAGATATTCGTGTGGAGAACAATGTATCACTGGCATCTCGTATCACCATCTTGTGTTTCAGAATCCCATTAAATAAGGAGAGAGAAAAATGAAGTAGATAGACACTAAAATAAGGTCTAACAAACTATGAATACCAAGAAACAATAAACCAATATGAGGGAAAGAAGTGACAGATAGATATTCGTGTGGAGAACAATGTATCACTGGCATCTCGTATCAGCATCTTGTGTTTCAGAATCCCATTAAATAAGGAGAGAGAAAAATGAAGTAGATAGACACTAAAATAAGGTCTAACAAACTGTGAATACCAAGAAACAACAAACCAATGTGAGAAAAAAAAGTGACAGATATTCGTGTGGAGAAAACTGTATCGCTGGTAGCTTGTATCACCATCTTGTGTTCCAAAGTCCCATTAAGTAAGGAGTAAGGAAAATAGAATAGACAATAAAATAAGGTCTGACTAAGTAAAAGTACCAATAAACCAATATGAGAACAAAAAGTGACAGACAGATATTCGTGTGGAGAAAAAATGTATCGCTGGCAGCTTATATCACCATCTTGCGTTCCAGAATCCCATTAAGTAAGGAGAAAGAAAAATAGACACTAAAATAAGGTCTGACAACTTAAGAGGAAACAAGCAACAAGAAATCAGTATGAAAAGAAATGTCAGACCTCTTCAGAAAAGTGTATTGTTGGCAGCTTGTACAGTCAGCCCTCTATTTAGCATGAGACAGGTACCAGAGAAACCCAATCAAAGTGGAGGTGTTATTTCAAAAGAGGAGAGCATCAAGACACACCTACACCTCCACTATCATCATCACCACCTCCACCACTCATATTTTCCACTTGTTTTCTGTAGTTGTTCATTACCATCACCACCACCACCTTCATCACCACTAGTATCACAAACACCTCCACCTCCACTATCACCACCACCACCACCACCACCACTTGCTAACTTCTTTCCACTTTTTTTTTACTATCCTCCCGAAATTGACCTCTTTTCTGGCCTCTTGTTCCGTTTTCCTTTGTTGGAGCAGCGTCTAGCAGGCCTTTTTTTTGTTCCTGTTTGTGTTTCCTGCCCTTGAGCTGCCTCCATAGCCTTGCCCTGCGTTCCAGAATCCCGAGAAGCTGTACCGGCCTGGCAGGAGGCAGGTGTCGCACTTCTACTCAGGCGGCTCCATGTGTGACGTCACCGGCCAGCCCCGACAGGTGGAGGTGAAGCTCAAGTGTAAGGAGTCCAACAGGTGAGGAATTACAGCATTTATTTACATATCATTTATTTTATTTATGTATATTTTGATGTGTTTCCCTGTAGTATTTATTCTCTCTCACTCTCCAGCCATCTTCTTCTCACTTGCATGTACAAAATCTCAGTGTTTTAGAGATCCTTACCCTTACTACCTACTTTTATTTGCTTATTTACTTTTATCTATTTTATTTATTTATTTTCTGTGGAGTGTTTTGTATGTCTAGTAATTAAAAGCTCAGGTGTTAGGTGTCAAACAGGTGAGGCATTACTTTCTTTATTGGTTTATTTCATTTATGTATTTTATTGTATTTATTTCAGCCCCAGCTCCATGGCCCTCTACCTCCTGGAGCCCCACACCTGCGAGTATGTGTTGGGGGTGGAGACATCCATCGTGTGCCCGCTGCTGGAGCTGGCCGACCCCCTGGGCTTGTTTAAACCTTCCCTCGACTCTGCTATTTCTTTGGGTACCTCTTTTCAGGTGTGTGTGTGTTTCCGTGTGTGTTCTAACCTGTTTGTATTATTGTGGGATAGAGTCAAGTTCATATGCTTCGTAATTTATCACATTTTAGCCAGTCTGTAATTTCTTAAAAGTTGTGTGTAGTTTTAACATGCAAGATTTAATTTGTGTTTTATGTGTTTAAATTTATGTGTTCAGTTTGTCACATTTTAGCCGGTCCGTAATTTCTTAAACTTGCGTATGGTTCTGACACACAAGATATCATTTGGTTTGTGTGTGTGCATCAAAAGGAGAGAGGGAGAGAGAAGTGGTATTTCAATGTATTTTCCTGTAGTATGAATTCTCTCTCACTCTCCATCCATCACACACACACATGCATAGATTCTCAATGTCTTGGAGATCCATACAATACTCTATTTAACTTAAAGTGAGAATGCGTCAGATGAGAAGCCCCGCCCACTCCCCTCCTACCTGATCCCACCTGAAACCAGATTTTGCCCAACCTCCCTTGGATGAGCTGTTTACCATTTACCAGCACTAAAGCAGCCATGCCCTTCCTCTGTCACCTATGGAGAGGAGCTACTTACCTGACATGTTCTCACCTTAGGCAGAATAGACTATACCTTCAAACATTCTCTAATGAAATAAAAACTACAGGCTACACTTTCCAATTCCTTTTTCCACAGCCTTCCAAGGGGTCATCTTCCTCAGTGGGCGGGTCAGTGAAGAAGGTGGCGCACAAAGGAACGATAGAGGAGAGCCACGTAGACGAGGATGAAGATTATGACGACGAGGATGAGGAGGAGGACGACGAGGAGTAAGCGGCGGAAACAAGTGCCTTCTATTAAGTAGCTAACATGTCTGTGTGGGATGTGAAGTTAAGTATGTAAGCCAAAGGTAAGGTGCACTGCTATGAACTTTGAGGTTTATAACATGCGTAAGCTAAAGGAAAGATGCATGGCTTCAGATTTTGAGGTTTATAATGTATTTGTCAAAGGTAAAGTGCATTGTTAAAGAATTTGGGGTTTATAGTATTAGCCAAGGGAAAGGTACATTGCTACAGAATTTGAGGTTTATAACATATGTAAGCTAAAGAAAAGATGGTTGACTACAGATTTTGAGGTTTATGATTTGTTTAAGTGAAAGGTAAAGTGCATTGTTAAGGAATTTGGGGTTTATAATGAGTATAAGTCAAGGGGAAGGTGCATTGCTACAGAATTTGAGGTTTATAACATGTGTAAGCCAAAGGAAAGATTCATAGCTACAGATTTTGAGGTTTATAATGTGTTTAAGCCAAAGGAAAGATGCGTTAGTTTAGCCAAAGCCTTCCAATGAGTCCCTTCAGCCCAACCCTCATCTTTTACCTCAACCCAGAGTGCATTATTTCACACCCTTTCACTGAGTCCCCTTAAGCTTAGCCCTATTCTTTTAGTTCACCCCAGAGTGCATTATTTTAGTCTCAGCCTTCCCACAAGTCCCCTAAACCTAACCTTCTTTTTTTACATCAACCAAAAATGACGGTGGTGTAACATAAGGGAAGACTGTTTAAAAGGAGGGCATAGTTGGGCTTCAGGGATTGGTTGACTAAATGATAAGAGGGTGGAGTGGGTCTGAAGAAGAGGGTCGAGTGTTAAATAAGGAAAGACTGGTTAAGAAGAGGGCATAGTGGGACTTCAAGGACTGGTAGACTAAATGACTGAATGGAATAAATGAGAAGAGGGTTGGGGGGGTCTTAAGGGAATATAGAAGGGACTGCAGTTACATAAGGAAAGACTTTAAGAAGAGGGCAGAGTGGGGCTTGAGGGACTGGTAGACTAAATGGCTGAATGGACTAAATGAGACGAGGGTTGGGTGGGTCTTAAGGGAATTTAAAAGGGACTGCAAATGAAGAGGGCTGAGTGTTACATAAGGAAAGACTTTAAGAAGAGGGCAGAGTGGGGCTTCAGGGGCTGGTTGGCTGGCAGTGACTATAACAGAATGTATTAGAAAGTCTCAAATGTAAGTGGTATGAGGCCATTGGTAAACAGCACTTGGGACCATTTCTCTTTGCATGTGATGGAGGAAATAATGATGATATATATTTTCATTATTGTAGGGAAGGAGGAAAACTTCTTTTTTGGGGATGCAAGCCACAAAGGTACCAGATGCATAACTCGTATTAATTGAAGGGAAAATTAAGTATATATATGTTATGCTCAAATTTTTCTACTGTTAGCTTGTGAATCTGGAGTTAAATTGGCCTGGCAAATAAGCCCCTCCCCCTTGTGTGTGACATGTATATGATTGGTCAGTTCAGAAGAAGACAGCCTGTGATTGGTGGATTCCAGGGAAGGTTATCTCTTATTGGTCACTGCTTTGCACTGGACACCTTTGGCTCTCACAACAGATATTTCAAATGGCCATGAAGGAGATCAGTCAGGTTTTCATGAGTGTTTTTGCCATACGTGGTGCAGAAGCCTTGTCAAACCGTCACACTAGCGTTCGTAGCATGAAGTCCGTTCTGGGTGTGACAGATTCTGGAATTATATACCATGAGTGCGGCGCTGCCAGTTCGACCGCCAATTTTCAAATCTGTCTCCCTACCTACCTACCCACAACCTAATTGGCGGTCGAACTGGCAGCACCGCACTCATGGTAATTCCAGAATCTGCCACACCTAGAACGGACTTCATGCTACAAACGCATTATAGACTCCTAAAACTACCCCTGGAAGTACCCACAACCTCCATGAAGGACTTGTCTAATGTGGGCATGAGTCCTGAAATGTATTAGAATGTGAATCTTATGTGCTAGCAGTTCATAAGCAATTAATGTCCCTCTTCAGTGCAGGATGTGTGTGACGTGAGTGCTGGGATGGATTGTATCTTATTGGTTTCTGTGCATGTGGGCAGGGCCTGTTTGCCAAGGTAATTTGAACAGAGTATATATGAGGTGTCTGGAAGAGAAGGGATATAAGGAACAAAGCCATTTTTTCTATTTCAAGAGTTCAAGAGGAAAGAAATTGACCTATCTTTCAGCCACTCCTTTTGACTCTTTTGTGGGAACAGTGAGTAGCGGGCTTTTTTTTCATTATTGTTTCCTTTTTTTTGCCCTTTAACTGTTTCCTCTAATGTAAAAAAATAAAAGGTTGCACTGGGAAAGAGACTACACATTCCAGAAAGAATAAGATTGAAGCTACAAGGGAGTTACCTCGGATTTGGAGTACAGAGGTTTGGTTTTCCCTTGCAACTTAGCTCTTGTTCCCTGTTCAAACTAGAAACAATGGCTCTGTCCCTCAGCCCCCTCTCCTCCAGACCCTCATACTTCACAAGGAGCACTTATATTGAGGCTGCAAGAAGGAGTGTGACCATTACTAGCCTATAAGCACCACATTCCACTTTCTCGGTGAAGATTAAGCTTTATGTGGCAGTGGTGAGTGTGTGTCTGTCCACCGCTGGGTAAAGGCAAATCTATTCCGGTGCAGTTGATTACATAGGGGAAGAATATCCACCATGATTAGAGTCTTATAGTTGATAATTCATGGTTCTAAACTATGAATTTGCACAATGTTATTATTATTGTTATTATTTCTTTAAGTAACACTATAGTATCCGTTGTAACTGCATAGCCAGTCTTCTGTTTCCTTTTCAGATACTTTTCATCACAGAGTTAATGTTTCAAGTCTTTTATTCTTATATGAGATTAGCACAGTCACATGTTTTGTAGATGAGATTGGACACTTGTGTAAGAGATTAAGTATGTGTCACCAGCTATGCAAGTTCTTATTCATGTCTCAATCAGTATCCATTCACACTTAACTTACTTTATTTGAGGAGCTAGAGCTTATTAGCCTTCAGAAATATCTCAGGTTACTACCACTACTACTACTACGACTTACTACCACACCTAACCACTACTGTTATTACTACTACCCCTTTCACTACTAATACTACCACTGCTGCTGCTACTACTACTACTAATGCTGCTACTGTGGTGTCATTCATCACTTAGTAGACGACTGTGCTTCCCATTTGTTATATTTCAGGAAAGTGGGGCTCGGCGCTGTTAAAATCAATAGTTCGGACACGTTCACATGTTAAGCAAAGGTTATGCAGCATCACAGACTCGTGCACTTGGTAAATATGCAATGTGATATCAGGCGAATTTAGCTTAGAACTAGAATATCATGAGTACTGTATATTGTGTGGGTTCTAGGATGTTTGGGGATTGTAATTATATACTTTTCGGGAATTGAAATTAACATATCGTCACCCTCGTAAAGAAACCGCCTAAATCATTATTTTCTACTTTTCGGGAAATCAGAAAAGAACTGTCATTATCTCATTTGGCTTAAGACTTAGGCAGAAATGAAAAGGCATATTCTAGAACACTCAAACCCTGAATAACGAAGGCAACTATTCAAAAATGGGCATCACATGTTAAAAAATTGATGTACGTAAACAAAAGAAATCACTGAAAAATTACTTAGGCAATTACTTTATGAGGGTGACAATATATACTTGCCCCTGATAAATATGTGGTGTTGTATCAGGAAATCAGCTTAGCAATTTTCTATGATCCTTATGCACTGTGTGTAGATTACAGTATATTTGGGAGCTAAGATTTTTCAGCTATGCCTATTGAAATTAAGGTTACATATATATAATTGCTCTTGAGAAGTATAGAGTCGGGCATCAGAGAGATTACCGAGAACTTGAATGCCTTAAATATTTGAACTGTGCAGATTCCAGGATGTTTAAGAATTAGCATTGTTGTTGTTGCTGATATGTTGTGGTGATGGCAGGTGGAGAGAGCTGCTGTAGATAATGCAAGCTTACAAACTGTGTGTATTATGTATTTGGTGAAAGGCGAGTGTGTGTGTGTATGGGAGAGTATGAGTTAAGTGAGGAGAGGAACTATAGGTGGTGGGAAGTGTGTGTTGGTGCCTGTATGTGTGAGTGTGTGTGTGTTTCTATAAATGCATATGGAAGTCAAATGAGGGGTTATATAGTGTGTGATAGGGTATGTGTTTGCCAGTTCATATGTGCAGTTTTTGTTTTGTACTTATGTATCAGTGGAAGGAGAAAAAATACCCTGAAAAATTAAACTGGAGGATAAATAAATAACTCAAAACAAAGGGAGAAAATTGAGGTGAAGGATAGAAATTAAATATCTCAAATTTATGGGAAAAAAACATGAAAATTGAACTGAAGGATTAAATTAAAACTTTCACTATTTCACTTCTGAGGACATGAGTAATTAAAGTGAAGAATAAATAAATAACTCAATTGAGGTGAAGGATGGAAATTAAATATCTCAAAGTTATAGGGAAAAAACATGAAAATTGAACTGAAGGATAAAATTGAGTCATATTACTTAACTTTCACTATTTCACTTCTGAAGACATGAGTAATTAAAGTGAAGAATAAATAAATAACTCAATTGAGGTGAAGGATGGAAATTAAATATCTCAAAATTATGGGGAAAAAACATGAAAATTGAAATGAAGGATAAAATTGAGTCATATTACTTTACTTTCACTATTTCACTTCTGAGGCAACGTTGCCAGATTGTTGTACCCGTCTCTTATTTACAGACTTCTGACCCCAAATCTGTCTCCTAAGCCCCAATACCTAGGTTAATTTATATTTATCATTAAAATAGTTAATTCCTGATGTTTCTTGGCAATAATTGGGCGTCAGAAACCAGTAAATACTATGCTCTGAGTACGATAATCTGGCAACAGTGTTCTGTGGACATGAGTAATGCATAGTCAGTCGAGCGACACTGCAGCTAAAAACACGTCCATTGCATTCCCCCACGGCACAATATATTCTGGAAACGCACTTGAGAACCTATATTCTTATCCATTTATCTTCACATGTGTCTGTAGGAGTAATGATAACAGCAATAGTGGATGGTTTTGTGGAAATGTTCATGTCTGTAGGTGGAATATGAATGTTCTTGGATTACTGAGGGCAGGAAGGGAGGAGGATGTTCAGTTTCTGTTCTGGGAAACCTTTGAAGAGTAGAGTCTTTGGGTCACTTTCACAGTTCGCCATGATGGGGTAGTAAACCTCCAAACCAATGCCAAAGACTTCAAAATTCCTTGTGTAGTGTTTGGTGTTCATATTTAAGTTAAGAAATTTGAGGAAACTATAAGGAAATCTCTTGTGTATCAGGCCTTGCATCAAAATCCTAACCATTGCAGAGTGTTGAAGATTAAATAGTATGGTTCAGGTGATTAAAACCCACTGTGTTGGACCGTGAAATCGGCTTTATGTGTTTTGAAAGTTGCGGCATTGGTGCTGTTCTCTCCATTCTGTGTTTATGGCTCCAGGCTTTACTGTGTATATATACCTAGATCCAAAAACTGACAAAAAACCTACAATTTGGCAGCAACTTCAGCCACATCATTCCTTTTGGGGATATATTCTAAATGTGTTTTGGCACATATACCTCCCAAGCTCAGAAATGGTGTGTAATAACCTTGTATGTCACCTCAATTTTTCAAGGTTTTTTTTCCCCATATAGAGTACTAACATTAAGGGTATGTATGTAGGAACTGGCAAACCTATTGTAGCTGTGAATGAAGCCTATACCTGGTGTGTCCTTGTGTTCATAAGGGTTTTGTATTGCTGTACACATTTGGAATTGAAGTGTATATTTATAACAGGCTGGTTTACATGACTCGTTCTTTCTTTTACTCACTTTATTTATAATATTTCCTTGACAATAGTAATAGCTCTGCTCATAATTCTTCGACATACTCGGGGAAGTACAATACAGAAGTTATTCGGAAAACACGTAACGGAGAAAATTAAAAGATGTAATACTCAGAAAAGTGTGAAGAGAAAAACTCTTGAGTTAAAAATAAAGCTGACTGAAATAACATGAGAACAGTTCCGAGAATAGTTGCTCTGAAAATATTAATGAAATACAAAATGAGTGTAATTCAGTAAAGTTCAGGAGAGGAAAAAATATCTAGGAAAAATACACAAGAGAAAAAGTTCCTATCTCAAAGTTACACAGAAAGTCCTAAATAAAATAACAAGTACACAGGAAAGTGCAAAAAAAAACAGGAAAAACTTCTATGAAAAAAAGGCACTCGGGAACACGCATGAAGATACATAAAAAAAAGTTACCGGTAACTCAACAAAGTACAAGAAAGAGAAGGTTGATCTGGAAAGGACATAAAAGTAAAATACAAGAAAAGGGTAAATACAAAATGAGAGCAAAAATGCATACGCAGAAAATACAAAGAAGGGTTACTCAGGAAAACTGCTGTGCTGGAAAGTAATCAGACACTCGGAAAAATACAAAAAAGGGAAAGTTACACAGGAAACTTGCTGTGCCGAAAAGTAATTGGACACTCAGAAAAATACAAAAAAAGGGAGTTATTCAGGAAACTTGCTGTGCCAGAAAGTAATTAGACACTAGGAAAAATACAAAAAAGGGAAAGTTACACAGGAAACTTGCTGTGCCGAAAAGTAAATGGACACTTGGAAAAATACAAAAAGAACAAAAAGAACAAGCTACTCAGGGAAGTACCAAGAAAAAAAATACAAATGCCAAATGAGAAAACAAAGTACGTAAATAATTTGACCAAAGTTGGTGTTCTCGTTTCATACAATTCACATAAATCCAAACTATATAAATACAAATTCTCATCAACCAATGCTATAACCTATACAAAAAAGGACTTTGGTGTAGTACTCACTGGCATCACTTCTTACTGGTGCACTCCATTATAAATTACAAAGTCGTCCAAACCAATTCAGAAGACTCAAGACAGAGTAAGGCAAAGATGTACTCAGCATGTTACTATTATCGTTATTATTAAACAGTGCAAATGGTAAAGCCAGATGAGTACTAATACTATGGCATACAGTCTTAAGCTTTGCCACACCTGAGACGGAGATTTTATGAGCAAGAAGAGGAAAAAAATAAGGAGAAACAAGACAAAGAGAAACTGGACCAACACTACCCATCCATCCATTCCATAAAACATACTTATCCTCTCGACCCACTGACAAGCATAACCCAAGCTAGTATAAGTTGTAAAGGTTGAAATTCCTGTCAGTCTCTCATTAAATAAATTATAAATTGCCCAGCACCAACTGACCTAAGAAAGAATAAGACTATGGTGTACTCGGCATAAATTCTTGCACTTGAAATTCCTGCCAGCTCCTCCTAGATAAAATATAAATTCTTTCTGACTAACTAACACTGTGACCAAACAACTTGAACCCCTGAAGAAAATATGACACACAAAGAAGGAAAATAAATTATAATGTTTGTTTTATCATAGAAGAGACGCATTTTGAACGGTGAAAATGCACGGAAAGGAATTCAGTCAGAGTGGAATTTTGTTTTACACAGAAGAGAATGACTTTGCAAGGAAGAGTTGAAGTAGGAAATATACAAAGAGGCTCAGGTCTCCTTCACACAAGCATCATTAAATTGTCCTTGTGGCCCAATGATCAACAGAGCCCATGGGAACTCGAACAATGCATCATGTAAACAGTCCCACAAAACTCGACTGTCCATCACGTTGTGCCATCATCATGTGAAGGAGGCCACAGAGGAACAACTAAGAATCCTCCCATCACAATATTGTCATAAACATTCTCTCACTCCAGGCATAACTAACATAGTTATAAAATACTCACATCATTTTCTTACATAAAAGTAGTGGAAAATTGATTGATGACCTCTCTGCCAGCTCACCATCCAGGCCTACCAAATTTTTCAAACCTGGACAGCCTGAACTAAACACACTCGGGGCATGTTTGCTTACCCATACACGCCATTCCAATTGCTCATCACACCCGGGGGGGAAAACAGTGGTCCTGGGAAAATGGATTGAGGTATAAAAAGAGGGAGGGGGAAGAGGAGGGCATCAATTTTACCTAAGTATATTCAGTATCAAATTGGAATGGCGTGTGCAAATTCTCAGACGTCCCCTAAGAATACGCAACCACCGAACTGCATCAAAACTCCTCAGTCCTCAAAAAAGTTCATAACGCTAAAACGTTCGCACTTTGTACATTGTAAGACTCTCAAGATGCCACGGACACACACTCGCATGACAACCATATGTGCCATCATTGTTTCTTGAAGCTTTTCAGGATGGGGTAGATGTTGTCAAAGGCTTCATAAATTTGATTCCTCACTTTCGCACCTGTTGAAAGGGAGAGAAGTCAGCATCAGTGTGGTTGGCGAGATGAATTTGTATTACTGTCAATGTCCTCTAACTTCTCTTCTTAACAGTTTAGAAACATTAACCATAGCAGACTAGAAACATTAACCATAGCAGACAAGAGCAACATCATCATTACTAGCATCAATGTTGGTGGCTGGAGTCGTTATCAGTATCCTTTTATAGTCTAAATTTATGTCTAACCCAAAGAAAAATATCAACCGAAGGAACCTCCTGAGCCACCCATCAACGCCATAAATTTCTTTGTATTCACTCACTTCATACAAGCAACAGATCTTCAATATGCACTAAAAGCACCTCTGAACAGCTCCGTATACGATTAACTGCTGTGCTTGCTATACTTAATGCAACACTGGAGAGGATCAATGTGCCTGTACACTCCTCCCTTACCTGTGAGTACCACCTTGCCGGACACAAATATGAGAAGAACAATGCGGGGCTTCACCATGCGATAGATGAGGCCGGGGAACAGCTCAGGCTCGTAACTGTGGGGAGAGAAACAGTGTGACCCAAGTGACTGGATAACGTGCAAAGAAACTCGCTCTGAACTCAAAAGAAATTATCCAGCCTGCAACTTAGGAGAAAAGAGCGTAACCTAGTGTGACCCATCTGACTGGATAACTTACAAAAAAAAAAGGATCTGAATGCAAAAGAAAGGAACTAATAACCTAACTGAACTGACTGAATGACTGACCACCAAGATAAGGGCTGGTAAATGAAGAGAAAATTGTATAACCTAGTGTGACCCAACTGACTGGATAACTTGCAAAAAATGGCCCCTAACTCAAAAGAAAATAAAGAACAATCCAACCAAACTGACTTGAGTGACCAGCAAGATGAAGGCTTGTAAATGAGGAGAAACAAGTGTAACCTAACAAGCCAAATAACTGAAAAAGAAGGAAATTGTAACTTACCTGACTGAATGCATAGATAAGCAACTGGATTGTAAATGGAGCTAACTGATGTGGAGGAGGAGGAGGAGGAAGAGGAACAGTGTAAGAGTTCACTTCAATTGCTTATCACAGTCTTCCTACCTGCTGAACTGACTATGGGTGAGCACGAGGCCCTCCAGTCTGATAGGGAACTTAACGTCACAGCTCCCCACCATGTTCTGGATCTTGAACTCCATAAACTTTGCCTGTGAAGGTGACAGAAGGCAAGGTATATGAGCAAAACTTATATTCATCTATTTTCATGTATTTGTTCATCCATCTTTTCTCTCTAGTAATTTAAATATTCATCAGTGTATTCTATATACATATCCATCTTTTTCTTCCATACGCACAATGACAAGGCATGCATTCACCCAAGAACACCCAGTCACACAACCGCACTAAAGTATAAAAGGTTGTCATGTAATGTTAACAACACTTACAACCTACGATACCCTTGCAACATACACACAATACAGGACACTCACAGCCACAAACAGTAGCACAACACAACACAGCCCCCAAAACAGGCACATAACACCACCATATACAATCTTACTCTCAATCCAAGCTTTTGCACACATCCACAAACATCCACACAACACAACACAACCCCAAGAACACTTACACAACATAGAACAACACACAACACAACACAGCCCCAAGAACAACACACAACACAACACAGCCCCAGGAACACTTACACAACATAGAACAACACACAACACAGCCCCAAGTACAACACACAACACAACACAGCCCCAAGAACACTTACACAACATAGAACAAAACACAACACACAACACAGCCCCAAGAACACTTACACAACATAGAACAACACACAATACCCTCATCAACTTACAGGGAACCCAAGCTTTTGCACAATCCGCGCGTACTTCCTCGCCGCCAATCTTGAGTCATCCTCACTCTTGGCCCCAGTGCACACCATCTTGCCCGAGGAGAAGATGAGGGCGGTGGTGCGCGGCTCACGGATACGCATGATCACCGCCGCAAATCGCTTGGGGTTGTACTCGGCATTACGTGCGTGCAGGGCGATCTTTTTGAGGTCCAGCTTGCAGTTCAGGTTAACAGTTGAGACGATGTTTCTGGAAGGCAGCGAATAAATATATAAACAAGTAGAGAAATCTGGAAGGCAATGAGTAAATAAATAAACAAGTAGAGAAATCTGAAAGGGGACAAGTAAATGAGTGAACAGTTGGAAAATAAAATGGTGTCAATTGTAGACAGATAAAGCAAGGGACTGTGAATGGTGTTATTAACTGTAGATCAACGTAAAGGAATATAAATAAGTTGATAAACAGAAAACCACGAACTATAAATACAACAAAACAACATACTGCAGCTGCGGTACAATGCCGGGGTCATTAGAGTGTGGCGTCATGGGGGTCATGGGGCCACCCGCTGGAGTGGAGGGGCCCAGGGCTGACCCAAACATGGCCCCAGCCCCCACCTGTGACCCGCCACCCATTGCAGGGGACATGAGGTTCTGCGGAAAGAGTGAGGGTGTTAACCCTTTCCATCCGTGACGCAGACGTCAGCGTCACAGTATGGAATGGGTCAAGAGGAAATGGAAGAGGATTAATCCTCTTCTAAACCTCTCAATCCTCCTCCAAATTTCTCTTAATCCTCTTCCATTTCCTCTTAAGAGGTTTAGAAGAGGATTAAGAGGAAAAGGAAGAGGATTAAGGGGTTTAGAAGAGGACTAAGTCCCTTTCCATTTGGTGACGCCGTCGGACGCCAACGTCGGCGTCGCCGGAGTGGAGTTAAAAGCCATAAATCATCATCCATTTTTTTCTCTCACTTTTCTTATGAATTTAGACATTCAATACAATAACCCACTTCCAACTCTCTTATCAAGCTATTTTCACAAAGTATACATTAATAAAAATAAATCGGTCAATAAAAAAATTGCTAAGAAATATTCAACTGCTAACTTACAGGTGTGTGTGGTTGCATAAGGTTATGTGGCGTTAGGCCGGTGCCGAACTGTTGCTGTTGTTGCTGCCCCATTTGTGCCCCTTGTTGCTGCTGCTGCTGTTGTTGCTGCTGTGCAGACTGCTGCTGTTGCTTCTGCTGTGCCGAGAGCAATATCATCTCCTCCTCCCCCGAGTGTGCCAGCGGCGTCCCGATGCTGGGGATGCTGAACCCCGGCGAGGGAAGCAACTGATCCATGGTGGTAAGACCTGGGGGTAGACATGAATGGGTGAAACTCCAGAATTACACCCATTTTTAAGATGGCAAACAGAGTGGCAGCCACATAGTTCACATCCTGTCATGCATGATCTGGGGGTAGATGTGAATGGGTGAAACTCCAGAATCATACCTGCTTGAAGATGGCAGAGAAGAGCAGGTCACCATCTAGTATACATTCTGTGATCTTTTAAGGTAACAAAACTTCACTTTAAGCTAAGAGATGTTAACCTAATGTTAGTGGGGTTAGGTTACTGTTGTTTATTTGATGTTTGGTTTCTTTATTGACATTGCCTTTCAAGTTTTTAAGTTACTTTATTTGATGAGGATGCCTTTAAATTCTCAGGTCACTATATTTGACAGGGTTGATAATTATGTTAATAGGCAACCTCATCAAAGAAACCTATTTGACTGTTAGGTTAGTTCAAGGAGTTTGCTCTTTGTGGGGTTAGTTTACTTGATTTCATTAGGTTACCGATCTAGTTACTAGGTTATTTTATTTGGCAACCTTGTCAAATAAAGTAACCAAGTAACCTAACAACTTAAAAGGCAACTTCATCAAAGAGCAGTGTCATTAAAGAAACCAAACAACATCAAATATCGTCATGATGATGATGATATTTGATGTTGTTATATGTGTGTTATGCGCCTGAAAAATGTCCTGCCCATTATCATCCAGATCCAGATCCTTGCCCCAGTAACTCCAGTCTATCCATCCATATACTAGACTAACAGAATCTATTATTATATCTTATTACTCCTACACCGTTTACCTGAAACCTCATCAACGGTAAACGGTAAACACACACAGCAGGATAAGGAGGTAAGAAGACACCCAAAACATCCTCTTCCTTCCCCCAATAAGAACATAGCCAAAACATCCTCTTCCTTCCCCCAGTAACTTCAGTCTATCCATCCATATTCTACTGACAGAAACAGAATCTATCATTATATCTTATTACTCCTACACACAGCAGGATAAAGAGGTAAGAAGACACCCAAAACATCCTCTTCCTTCCCCCAGTAACTCCAGTCTATCCATCCATATTCTATTGACAGAAACAATCTATCATCATATCTTATTACTCCTACACACACAGCAGGATGAAAAGGTAACAAGACAGCCAAAACATCCTCTTCCTTCCCCCAATACAAGCATAATCACCCCCCAGCCGGTACTTTATTTATTTATTATTTCTTCCTAATGTAGCGTAAGGGGTAACTAACACAAATAACCCCGCCACTAACAACCCCATTATTACTGTTATTATTGGTCCTACAGGCAGTCTCCCGGCGCCGAAATAAAGGCAAGGGTGTTCTAATGGCAGGTGGGAGTGTTGCGGGCTTACCAGTGTTCTCTTGGGGACAATAATGGGCATAGAGGTGGAGGAGCCGCGGGCCGACCCTCCTTCACGCTTGGTCTTGGTCCTGGTCTTGGTCTTGATGTTGAATTCTGTTTGACTGTTGAGTGTTGACTGCTCTTGATTGTTTACTGTTGACTGGAGACTGTTAATGACTGTTAACAGTCAACAGTCAACAGTAAAACAATCAAGGTCAGTCAACAGTCAAGTGAATCATAATCAAGAGCAGCAACAGTCAACAGTCATCAGCAGTCAACAGTCAACAGTAAAATAATCAAGAGCAGTCAACAGTCAAATGAACAATAATCGAGACCAGCAACAGTCAACAGTTAACAACAATCAATTGATTGTTGCTGACTGTTGACTGCTCTTGATTGTTTTGTTGACTGTTGCAATGACTACTGATGATCGACTGTTGACTGTTGCCTGCTCTTGATTGTTGTTGACTGTTAACTGCTCTTGATTGTTTAACTGTTGACTGCATGTTGACTGCTATTAAATTGATTGTTTTACTGTTGCAATGACTGTTGACTGCTCTTCGAATCATTGTTGTTGATTGTTGACTGCTTGCTGTATGTTGAGTGCTGATGACTGCATGTTGACTGTTGACTCTTTAATGACCAATTAAAGAGTGGAAGAAGCAAGGAGATTGATACTTACTTGTATGAAATGTGGAAGAAGAGGGAACATATAATTAAAGTGCTTGATCAGAGAAAAACTCGATCTTAACACATGACCTCGCACTATAGTCTTCATCAACAACAATATGCCTGGTTCGTCTCGTTTGACCAGTTTTTCTAGTTGTAACGCCAGGATTTTCTCTTTACTGCACTCCCATTGCGTGTAACGAAACACATGAGAAATTAATCCTGACAAGGAAAGGTTTTGCCGGCGCCGGGAATCGAACCCGCGACCAGTGAGACGAGAGAGCCACTCAGCCATAGTGGTACCCCCCCTGGCAGAGGGAGTTATGGGAGGCTCGCCCATCAGGCTTATAGTCGCCGCACTACACGGCTCCCCATTCCTATGTAGATTAATTTCTGTGTGTTGAGATTTTCCCATCATCTATAAACTTTGGAGAGCATGGGCTATCATATTCCACCTGTTACCCCTTCCGAGAGACAACAGAATCACAGGAGAGGCCGATGCCATCACTTTGCCACCAGTGTAATGCCAGAATTTTCTCTTTTCTACACTCCCACACGATCACAGCGTGTAACGAAACACACGAGAAATTAATTCAGACAAGGAAAGGTTTTGCCGGCGCCGGAGATCGAACCCGCGACCAGCGAGACGGGAGAGCCACTCCTTAACCAGTTGGCCAAAGAGGTACCCCCCTTGTTGAGTGAGTTATGGGAGGCTCGCCCATCAGGCTTAGTCGCCGCGCACTACACTGCTATATGACTTCTTAATTTCCCTCTCCTTCAGTCACTATACAGAAGAAGCAAGGAAGATATATATATATTTTTTTTTACTTCGCAGGTCTTTCACTGAACACACCTGCCATCTGGTGGCCCTGGTAGGAACTACCAAAAATTAATATGCATGCGGCGTACGCTCAAATATTTTTTCTGACTAGGTTTTTTGCTCTTATTTAGAAATCATATAATTTTCTCATATTTACAGTATAGACACTTGTCTTACTAGTAGTATTTAAGAAATGAGGAAATCCAGTAAATAGGACATTTAAATATATTTTTTCCCACATAAACAATCGTCATATGCTCAATGTTGTTCCTTTAAAGTTCCATATAGTGAATGTAATATTATACGATGTTAAAGATATATGTATTATGATTTAAATTAGATATATGAAATAAATATAATACTTGCTGCCGGCAGCGTACGATATGTTTAGCAGCAAGACCAAGACCTCCCGCGCTCTGAATGGAGGGACAGAGGAATGCATCATGTGTGAGGCAGTGGCGTGCCAGCCGGAGTTATGTCGCGTGGCAAAATTTTCATCACTTCCTTCCACCACTATAGTCCGGCAAATCTTAAGTGGCGGCTCTGACGTAGACAGCCCGCTAGACACTTGTGCTATGTCTCCAACTGACCTCGCGTACCGTGCCTCTCACACCCTTCTCTCTTTCTCTCCCCGTGTCTCGCTCTTTCTCTCTCACTCTAGTATAAAAACAAATATGGTTTTTATGAATGATTCTCTATCTGTGAGTGAATACAAAGAAATTTGTACAACACTTGGCAGCGTTGCTACTGCGGCGTTGTCAGCTCAAGTCTGAGTCATGCTCCTCTCAACCCAACACACCGCAGTTGCCAGTTGCTCTGCCTGCTTTAATTATCGCATTTCTGCCATTTTTTAGTGTGTGTCTGCCATCTGCCATACAATGTCACCCATATGGTATAATTATGATAAAATATGGAGACTGTACCTATATATGGAATGCACCATGCCAAACTTGTTTGACTTCTCTTTCCTTGCATGACGGAAATACTTACCAGGAGCCCGCACTGATGCATTCCGATTAACCACGTGATGGAGTGTTAATTGTAGGATATATCGATGAATGCTCTTATTTCGCCAACAGTGTTCATTACAACGACAAGAATAATGTACAGCACGCAGATTTTTTGGTATAAACATGATAGTGACAATTACAACTCTGATATTATGCCATGTACCCTCTTGGAGAGCAGGAGGCTCTCTCCCATCAGCTCTCCTCCTCCTCATACTGATCTCTCCCTCCCTTAACCCTCTTAAATTGCCTCTCTCTCTTCTATCGATATTTCCACTGACTGCTCTTCTCTGACTTGTAACTGAACTTGCTCCCCCCCCCCGCCCCCCCGCACACCGACTTTCTCACTCATGCCTCTCCTAGACTGTGTCCAACCCCCTTATATGCAAGGGTTAACCAGCATTCACTCTTTTTTCATCCTCACGCTGTAAACTCTGGGACAATCTTCCTTCATCTGTATTTCCTCGTTTGGTACAGAAAAATGGCAATTAAACCTCGCTGGAGAGGAAAGTAAATGAAGGAAAGGGAAAGCAAATAAACGTAATGAAAGGAAAGGAGATCGAGTTAGGAAAACGGAAGGAAGGGAAAGCAAATAAAAGAAAATAAAAGGAATGAAAGGAGTTAAGGAAGGGAAAGAAAAAAATAGAGGAAAGGTAGAGGCGGTATTTATCTCCTTTCTTCATTTCCCTCCTTAGATGACAGAGAGGGAGGCATATTAAGGCAATAATACGAGAGGTCATAGGTCAAGCGGCTCACCAGGGTTCACAGAGGTCAGACAACCGTGCATGGGGTTGATGTAAGCCTCCTCTTGTGGCCGGTTATTGTCAAGGGGTTACAGGCTTTCTTTTTTTGACCGGTTCCTTCTCCTTTCGACTGTTCCTTCATCTCCCTTCCATCTGCTGCTTTTTAGGTCCTCCTTGGTTCTTCTTCACACTTGTATACTTCCCCCTACACTGGCCTCTTTTCTTCACTTTATCCTATTTTGATATTTTTTTCACATTTCTCATTTCTGCCCATTTGTTTGTTTCCACTGTTATATTTTCTTTTCCTTTTTACAGTAAAGAAAGAAGCTCAAGGCCCCTAAGGGATTCTATAAGGACAAAATAAATATATAAGTTAAAGCCAATCACTGTTCCTATAAAGAAAGTAGAAATGAGTGGTCAAAAGATAGGTCAATTTTAGATGGAAATTGATTGATTGTTGGTTTATTGTTGCAAAGTTACACAACAAAGGAGAAGGGAGGAACTTGCCATCCCAACCCTCAGGCAATACATAGTGTGATTGTACAACTCGACACATCCGTTGGCAGCACCATGGAACTAAACAGGTATAATGATAGGGAACAAGTGCTATGTTAAAAATAAATGGTAGCCATGACGAGATCAAGGGGGCAGACACAAGGGACTGCACCCAGAACTACAATCTAGGGGCAACTGCAGGATACTCTCTTAAAACACATGAAAGAACATTATTGTTAATGAACCAGCTCAGGCAGGTCCCAGTGGCCCTGTGAGCAATAATAGCTATTAGAGGGACGTTGCAGGACATACCGATGGAGTGTTTGACCCCCTGCCCTGGCACAAACTGCAAGGCACAGGGGCAGCCCCACTGCCCTCCCAGTAATACCCATAGCCCAGTCTCAGACGCATCACCACAAGACCATAGGATGCACTGTGTCTGCCATAAGTGTGGGTACAGAGACTCAATACTTAGGCATAGTGAATGCTAAAGGCACTGCCGTCATGACATCGCAAGACAAGCTGAGAGGTGAGTCACTGACAAGAGATCTAAGTCTACTCTTAACACAATTCTAAGTGTATTCAACACCTAACACAGTGTACAGTGAGACCATCAGAGGCAAGACGAGCAAGTATGTCTGCTTCTTCATTGTGGGGTAACCCAACATGTGAGGGCACCCAGATGAAATGTGCATAATCACCACTGCGCTCTAGCAGGCTAAGGGCACCGAGGCACTTATTGACTCTGTCACAGTCAGAGGGAGAGGAAGACAGGAGTGCATACAAGGCACACTGACTGTCAACAAACAGGTAGGCTACACAGTTTTCCCTAAGGCTACAGTAATAAAGAGGGCCTCAAGAATGGCACAGAGTTCTGCCCTTGTGGAAGACAGATGGTCAGGAAGCCTCTTGGAAACCTCAAGAGTCAGTGTATTCAGTGGGGAAGGTAAAGTCTAATAAATAATCCACAGCCAGTCCTGCTGCCATTAACAGACCCATCACAAAACACATGGACAGCCTTGGTACATGGATAGGCAGACAATTTGGTTATGAAGTGATCCTGCAGGACTTGAGGAAGCCAATAGTCTTTAGGTACGTTGAATTTTTCTATGTCAACACTGACAGGCAAACCTTTCTTCTTTATCTTACAAGATCACTTTTACTTCTCCTTCACTTCCCTTTCCATATCATGCTCAGCTGCTGCTAACAACCTGGTTATTATTACTGTTGGTAGAGACACTTCTGAAGTGGATCTTCATGTGTTGAGCAATGTCTTTCTTTGCCTTAAAGAACTTTCCACAAACATCACACTTGAACTCTCTAAGGCTATAGTGCCTGAAGACATGTTCATTGAGTGTTGACTTGACACTGAATCTCTTCCCGCACTCTTCACACTCATGACCTTTTACACCAGTGTGTGTAAGGGTGTGTAGATTAAGGTAACTCTTCTGGCTAAATTTTTTCCCACATTCCTGACATTCATAGTTCTTTACACCAGCGTGTGTAGTGGTGTGTTCATCAAGGGTACTCTTCCGGCTGAATTTTTTCCCACATTCCTTACATTCATACTTCCTTACACCAGTGTGTGTAAGGGTGTGTCTGTTAAGGGCACTCTTATGGCTGAATTTTTTCAAACATTCCTTACATTCATAGTTTTTTACACCAGTGTGTGTAAGGGTGTGTGTATTAAGGTGACCCTTCTGGCTGAATTTTTTTCCACATTCCTTACATTCATAGTTTTTTACACAAGTGTGAGTAAGGGTGTGTCGATCAAGGTAAAGCTTCTGGATGAATCCTTTCCCACATTCCTTACATTCATAGTTCTTTACACCAGTGTGTCTAAGGGTATGTGTAGCAAGGTTACTCTTCTGGCTGAATTTTTTCCCACATTCCTTACATTTATGGTTCTTTACACCAGTGTGTGTAAAGGTGTGATATCTGAGGCCATTCTTTGAAGCGAATCCTTTTCCACACTCCAGACACTCAAACTTCATCTCTCCTTTGTTGCTGAAGTTGCCAGCAACAAATTGCTTGACCTGATTACCACTAAGCCTCCTGCCCCCTGCAACAGTCTGCTCCTGCTTGTCCTGGCCACTCATGCTGCTGTCCAGGTGTGGCAGCCCCAACCTTTGCGGTTGCTGAGTGTGTTGCTGTTGTCCTCATTCCTTCCTTGTTCTCTTTTTCTCCACACACCAGCGTGGTGGGCAGCCTGTTGGTAAATATGGAGATTCATTACGCGCCTCCCTATTGCCCCCACAAGAATAATAACTTTTCCAAAGTCTCACATACTGTTGCACTTCTCTAGTTTTATCAGCGCATCATACATGTACTGTGTCTACATGTGATGATAAGAAATAACAGATATCACTCCTCTCCACTTCAACAAACTTAAAACACCTGGTAGTGGGGAGGGCTATGAAGACCAGGGAAATTGTGGGGTAGAAGCAGGTATTGCAATGATGCTGTCTACCTGAAATGAAGCATTTCTGTGCTCTACTTACAGTGAAAATATACATTTTCTAAATAAATCCCCCGATGGCGGTGCTGTGGGGCAGCGCCATTTTGATGGATGCCAATAAGTGATTGTATCTGTTTTCGTTCATAAATGGAAGGCGTTATGTGGGGGGAACCCCCTAGTTAGGGGAGTCAAGGGGGGCGAAGCCCCACCATTAGGGGTTAGGTTATGTAAAGTTTGGTTGGGGTAGTTTAAATATGCTCCCCCACCAAAAAAAGATTTCCCACAGGTCCCCCAAGATCATTAGGGGAAGGGGATTAGGCCTTTTCTTTACTTTTAAGTAATTGTGCCTTCATATGGTTGAGGGACACGTATATCGTCCCTTAACTATAATGTGGAGGTGTAATATTGTATTTTGGAGGCGCGGAGTGACTCTCCACAATGGACCATATTGGCTATACAGGCAGCGCCACATGTGGCCACTCAACTCAAAGCTGTAGTTACTTTCCAGAGAGTTTAAGTTATAGACGAGTGCATCTGAGGCTGTCTCCGAGATACACGGCCATGGTGCCTATGTCTTATTGGATTATGTTCTGTTGTTTGATGAGCTTGAATAGGCTGGCGAATTGATTGGTGAGACCTTTCGGTTCTTTGCCTGACAGTTTGCTTAATTAAGCATGGCTCATAAGGAAAGGTCATTCAGGTAAGATGATTACACACATTTCACTCTACCAGATTTCAGTTTTTCTCCATGTCAAATAGTAGTGTCAGGAAATCGAGTAGAAGTAAATTGTGTGCAGTTGTTGGCTCAGAGCGGTGGCAGCACCAAGGCCCTGTATCCTGGAGGCAGCCTCAGATGCACTCTAGTACAGAACTTGAATTCTATGCTTTGACAGTTCACCATTACCGGCCTGCTGTCTTGATGAGAAACCAACCTTTGTGGCAGTTTAGTGTGTTGCTGTTGTCCTCGTTCCTTCCTTGTTCTCTTTCCCTCCACACACCGGCGTGGTGGGCGGCCTGTCTTGCTGAGGAAGGCGGCCCCAACCTTTGCGGCGGCAGCCTCAGCACGTTGTCCTGGCAAAGTTTTAGGAGTCTGGTTGCCTCTGTAGATATATACTTCTTCCTCTGGAGTGTTTTAGGGGGCTAGTTAGGCTGTGGGTAGGGATTAGACCCTGTTGAGTTGTCCCGACAGTAAGGGCTGTGTACACTTGGAAAGCAGTGTTGGGGCTGAGGGTGTCGCTGCCCGGCAGGTCTTCTGGGGTGTTTTAGGGGGCTAGTTAGGCTGTGGGTAGGGATTAGACCCTGACGAGTTGTCCCGACTTCTGCAGGAAGGTCTGTGTACAGTGTACACTTGAGGGCTTGGAGCAGTACGTGTTGTTGGGGCTGACTTGACTGGCTGAGGGAGGGTGTCGAGGGTTGCCAGCGGGTGAATTTGCCCAAAATATCGTACTAAACCAGTCAAAATTGTCTTACTTGCATCTATTATTGTTACATCTTTTAATATAATCAATAATCTTTTGTGACAGATTTTGAATGGCACTGAAACAAAATCAAACAGACTGATCAAAATTTAATTGAGACAGACTACAGTAGGCTATATAGCTACCAGTCTTAAATGGGACAAGGTGCCACAATGGTGATCATAGTGAAATAAACATATTCACAGTGAAATATACACTCACCGTGAAATAAACATATTCATAGTGAAATAAACACTCACAGTTAAATAAACATTTTTTGCTAACAAAAATATGTAACGGAATGCGGAAGTCTAACAGACGGAAGGGGTGGGGGGACATACTTAACACTTACAATACTAAATGTGAACTACTTGACATATTCGTACCGCAAATATTGGTTTTACAAATCAATACGACAATCTAGGCCGAAATACGATAATTACGGCACAAGATGTACGATAATACTCACCTTGCAATGCTGATCGAGACCGCGCGCGCGAGCACTTCATCTTGAGACACGGAGGAGGAGTGTCGTAGTGCGCGCGTGACCCAGCAGCCTTAAGGTAATTAAAAGCCTAAAAGGACGTATAGTATTACCATTATCATTCTCTTCATAACTGATGTATGCATTGGGCAGTGTTAGTATGGCAACAAGTTTGCTTTTATCAATATTAAAGCGATATATCTGAAGTACTGATCATGATTTTTACTATAGGTAGTTGAAAGGGCTCGTTATAGCTCCTTGTATCATCCATTAGGACAGTACTTATTTTCATTGGTTTGCATCTATCAATCTTCCCTCTTGACAGCCTTTATCCCTGTTTATATAAGGTCACTTTTCTTCCATTTTATTTTGATATTTTTAAGGTTGTGGTTTTCTGACGTCACGCACCGCCTCTGGGGTTCGAATCGTCTCGCCCCGGCTCCGAATATTCAAGACCGACGCTCTCTGACCCGCAAGACCGCCGCTTCAAACAGGATTAAGGTGATACTTCTTAGTATTCTCATTATTCTTACTATTAACTTTGCATGAAAACATCAATCAGTCAATTATATTACCAGGTGGTTGAATGGATTAATGGATTGTTTTGGGTGTAATTTCCTCGGTATTCCTCTGATTTTTACGCGGCGGTTGAGTGGCTGATTAACAGGCTAGGAAATTTAGTTGTATTGTTATACCTACCTTAATTTATTTGTACTTATTTTTTAAGGTGTTTTCAATGGTTTATATCGTTAAGTAGTTATAAGTAGAGTTTGGTTGTCGTGTTTAGAGTACCTGTGTACTGATTAAGAACTGTGAATGTAAGGAATATGGAAAAACACAGAGTGCCCTTTATAGACACACCCTCACACACACTGGTGTAAAAAACATGCATGTAAGGAATGTGGGAAATCATTAACAATAATGTTCTTTCAGCTGTGCTTAGTGAGTATCCTGCATTTGCCCCTAGATTGTAGTCCATATGTACAGTCCCTTATGTCTACTCCCCTGACTAAATCAAGGCCTTTATTTTTTTAGCACTTGTCCCCTACCACTGTATCTTTTTAGTTTCCTGGTGCTACTTACACATGTATCCTTTGTTATATAATCACACTCTGTACTGCCTGGGGGTTGGGATGGCATGCTCCTCCCTTCTCCTGTTGTTTTACTTGCAATAATAAACTATCAGTCAATCAATCAGACAATGGTATAAAAAACTGAGTAAGGAATGTGAGAAAAAACACACATACACACTGGTATAAAAAGTCATGAGTATGAAGAGTGCGGGAAGAGATTCAGTGTGCAGCAATAACTCAATCAACACGTCTTCAGGCACTGGCCTGATAGAGATGTTCCTTCGTAACGGCACTCCCCGATGTAGCTCATCACTGTCTGGATCTGTTGTTTCCCTCTTTTTCTTTCCTTCGTTTTTCTCTGATCATCCAAAATTTGTGATGTCAATTTTCCTTCAATGTGGTTATTTTCAAATAAGTATTCTCTCTACGGTTCTTGCAGCCTCACACTTTTCTTTCTGACTTTTGTATATATTACGGTACTATGTCTATTGTCAACTGCTTGTCATACAAGGGGTGCAGGTTATCTCATTTATCACATTTACCGACATACAAGGGGTGCAGGTTATCTCATTTATCACATTTACCGACATACAAGGGGTGCAGGTTATCTCATTTATCACATTTACCGACATACAAGAGGTGCAGGTTATCTATTTTATCACATTTACCGACATACAAGGGGTGCAGGTTATCTCATTTATCACATTTACCGACATACAAGGGGTGCAGGTTATCTCTTTTATCACATTTACCGGCATCCAAGGGGTTCAGGTTATCTCTTTTATCACATTTACTGACATACAAGGGGTTCAGGTTATCTCTCTTATCATATCTACTGACATACAAGGGGTGCAGGTTATCTCTTTTATCACATTTACCGGCATCCAAGGGGTTCAGGTTATCTCTTTTATCACATTTACTGACATACAAGAGGTGCAGGTTATCTCTTTTATCACATTTATCGGCATACAAGGGGTGCAGGTTATTTCTTTTATCACATTTATCGGCATACAAAGGAGAGAGGAAGTTTGTTTGTCTGGAGTGTGGAAAAGGATTCACCTCAAAAGGTAGCCTCAAATATCACACCCTTACACACACTGGTGTAAAAAACTATGAATGTAAGGAATGTGGGAAAAAGTTCATCCAGAGAGTCACTTTGATACACACACTCTTGCACACACTGGTGTAAAAAACTACGAGTGTAGGGAATGTGGGAAAAAATTCATCAACAAAACTACCCTTGATAGACACACCCTTATACACACTGGTGTAAAAGGTCATGAGTGTGAAGAGTGCAGGAAGAGATTCAGTTTGAAGGAGGCACTTAATCAACACATCTTCAGGCACTATGGCCATAGAGAGTTCAAGTGTGATATGTTTGTGGTAAGCACTTCAAGATAAAGAAAGACATTGCCATGCACATGAAGATTCACTTCAGAAGTGTGTCTGCCTACAGCAGCTATACTGACCAGGTTGTTAGCAGCAGCTGAGCCTGTTAGGGGAAGGCAAGTGAAGGAGAGGTAAAAGTGATCATGTGAGAGTAATTATAAATTAACTTAACAAGTACAGAGACCTCGGCCCGTGCTTGTATGCTTCAACGACCTGTCCTGTCCACCCAGCAGTGAATGGGTACTAGGTATTAATCAGGGGTTGTGTCCCGTCTCCTGGGGTTCCCTTCTATAATTCCTTCCCCTTCTGTCTCTCTCCAGCATATGACCACAGATGTTACGCCGACTAAACAAAACTTTCCTCTTGTTCTATACACTCCACATGATCTATTTTTACTTTTTCCCATTTTCATTGTGACAATTCTTTTTGTTAAACTCCATTTCCCATTTTTTTAACTCAATTCATGTATCTCGTTTAAATCTCCCTGCAGTTTATTATAATCATCATCTCTTACCACTGCTTTTCCATACAACTCCTCCTCCTTCCCGTCCCATTTTAATTACTGATATTCATTGTGGCTCATGACTATGTAATAGCAATGCACAATTTCACTTGCCCTTCCTGCCCCTCTTATGGCATTCAATACTGTCAGTGCATGACTTTGACTAAAACTACTCCTAATATTAGCAACACACCCATTTGCCTCAGCTTCCATAGGAGGAATGAATGTATGAGTACCTTTTTTATTTTTTTTATTCTTATTCTTTGACTGTAAGGTACACTATAGGATTGGGAATAGTTACATATTACTTCCCACTTGCCAGGAAAATACTTATGTCACACTCTTGCTTGCATAATTTAATATTCAAGTAAATTGATGACAATGTATAGATAAAGTTTCTAGGGGTGAGATTAAAATAATATATATATATATATATATATATATATATATATATATATATATATATATATATATATATATATATATATATATATATATATATATATATATATATATGATAATGTTTGCAATTTCTTTTATTTGTTTTGTATGTTTATTATTTATCATTATTATTATTAGCAGTAGTAGTTGTAGTAGCAGCAGTAGTAGTTGTAGTAGCAGCAGTAGTAGTTGTAGTAGCAGCAGTAGTAGTTGTAGTAGCAGCAGTAGTAGTTGTAGTAGCAGCAGTAGTAGTTGTAGTAGCAGCAGTAGTAGTTGTAGTAGCAGCAGTAGTAGTCGTAGTAGCAGCAGTAGTAGTCGTAGTAGCAGCAGTAGTAGTCGTAGTAGCAGCAGTAGTAGTAGTAGTAGTTCCAACAGTAGTAGTAGTAGTAGTAGTAGTAGTAGTAGTAGTAGAAGCAGTAGTAGCAACAGTAGCAGTAGTAGCAAAAGTGGCAGTAGTAGCAACAGTAGTAGCAATAGTAGCAACAGTAGTAGTTGTAGTAGCAACAGTAGTAGTTGTAGTAGCAACAGTAGTAGTAGTCGTAGTAGCAGTAGTAGTAGTAGTAGTCGTAGTAGCAGCAGTAGTAGTCGTAGTAGCAGCAGTAGTAGTAGTAGTAGTAGTAGTAGTAGCAGCAGTAGTAGTAGTAGTAGTCGTAGTAGCAGCAGTAGTAGTAGTAGTAGTAGCAGCAGTAGTAGTAGTAGTCGTAGTAGCAGCAGTAGTAGTAGTAGTAGTCGTAGTAGCAGCAGTAGTAGTAGTAGTCGTAGTAGCAGCAGTAGTAGTAGTAGTCGTAGTAGCAGCAGTAGTAGTAGTAGTAGTAGTCGTAGTAGCAGCAGTAGTAGTAGTGACAAGAGATGAGAGGGAGGAGGCAGCCAGCATCACCTCTTATGAAGAATCCAATCAAGATCACAAACTTATTATGAAGTAACTGATGGACACATTGCTGGTGCCCTTCCTACAGTCCTTGCCATTTACCTTTATATATTTCAAGAACTGTTGAGTCTGATGTACTTAACTGCATACTTTTTTTGATGGGTTAAGTAACATTGAAAAAATTTGCTGGACATTCAGGAAAGAGCCTTTAATTAACCAAAGCCTCTCTTGCAGGTATGACAGAGGGGATGACTGAAGAGGATGTGTGGAATGAAGAAACTAGTTCAGAAGAATATTTACCGAGAGGATCCAAAGAAGAGCACAAAGGAGCCAACACAACCTTCCTCCAGCTGCCTTTAGGTACTGGAGGAGGGGGACACAGTGACCCATCCTGGTGATTGGCTACACAACCTTCCTCCAGCTGCCTTTAGGTACTGGGGGAGGGGGGACACAGTGACCCATCCTGGTGATTGGCTGTGTAGCTGGTTATCTAAAAGGGCAAGTGAAAGAGTTCAGACACTCCCAACTATGGTTTTAAATTTTTTTTTTTTTTCTTGCTCTTAATGTACTTGTTTCTTTGTATATGATTATACTGTATAGTGATATAATTTGGTAACATGATTGGGTATAATTTCTGTAACACACACTGCTGAAAGTACACTTCCTTTCATTCAACACCTCCAGTCGTAGAGGACACTAAACTCACCTTCACGCTTCTGTTTTGCTTCCTCCCCTTGTTGTAGCCTGTCCATAGAATTCGAGGTCTGCTCACTTTGCCCTGGCAGGCTGATGAGCTATGATGTCTCTCATCCCTCACCAACTCTGTCCTCTCCCAGAGAGCATGGTGCATTCTCACCAGAGATTATGAAATAACCCCAGTGATGTTCAGAAAAAATGACAACCATAATCACTAATCTAATCACAAGACGAAAAATACACAAACTTTGTGATTTAGGAAAAAAATTGTCTTAAGCATTTTTGTTTTTGTTTTGTCTGTAACTGCACTTCCTTGATAATTGATCACAGATTTAAAATTACTAAACTGGGAACAATACTCAAGAAATTGCAGGAAGTTTGACCAAAAACGAGAAAAATCTTGAGGTATACAAGTTTCTGAGTTATGAAAATAATGATAAGTCAGTTTTTCTAAACATCCTGCAGTTATTTCGTAATCTTGGATGATTGTACATGTGTGTGGAGGAGGACTGAGCTGCTGAGGGATGAGTGATGGCACAGTTCAGCCTGCCAGAGCAGAGTAGACCCAGGTGAAAGTTGAGGCTTTGCTGGGCAGACTGGAATAAGGGGGATGCAAGTTTAAAGGAAGAGCAAGCATGTCTGTCCATTAGTTAAGAGAAAACAAGTGACCACCCCAATAATTACATCCACTCCTGCATCCACACCACCTAGTACAGTCAGTTATTCTGAGGAGGGTAATACAGTCTGGCCACGAGATTCCTCTTAACTCTGTACAGCCTCACTTGTTCTCCCTTCAAGCATCATCCATTGTGCCTTGCCAGCCTCCCTAGCATTGCCCCAAGTCATCTGTGGTGCTGTTGTGATCCTGTGTTGAGTGTGTCAACAGGATTGCAGTTTGCAGCCAGTTCCTCCACCTGGAAAAAGTTAAGAGAAATTACTAAGAGTCTGCAGATGAGTCCATGTACAGCTAAGTACAACAATCCAAATATATAGATAAAAATGGTTTTGTTTCTGATCTTAATTGGAACAGGTTGCTAAAGGCAAAGTAATAAGCAAAATAAATGTTTCTGTGCCTGGAAATAATGATAACATATGTGTAAACCTGTGCACTTACTTCTAGACACAGTATTATAAAAAGGCTATACACTATAAAGCGATGTAATGAGATTTAAAGTTTTGAAGTTTAAAACAGAAGTCAACATCCAGCTGTAAACTCATTAGGAATCGTATTTATCCCCCATTTTTATTTGCTATTTTACTGTCACTTATTTTCATCTGTCTGCTTATAGAGGGGACTCGGGGTCTACATATTTTTTTTCTTTGATGCCGTGTCTTGATCTCAATAATAATAATAAAGTGAAGCTCAATAATAATAATAGTAATAAAAATGATCTCAAATCAGTAGTGGATCTAGAAAATAATTTTTTTGGGGGGGCACTTGGCACTCTGCTTGCAACTGAAATTTCTCAGTTGACCAGAGATTTGGGGTTCTATTCCCGGGCAAAGTGAAAGTTAAAATGGGATTTCTCTCTCTACACTCCAGCCCCTGCACTTCCGTAGCTGAGTGGTTTCTGTGACCACCTGCCATCCCTCGGGACACCGGTTCGATTCTGATTAGGTGCCTTCAGCACACACGTGCAGCCCACACAGCTATTGCTCCTGTTCATCCTTCCTTTCGAGTTGGTCAATAAACGGGTACCTGGGGAAATTTGGGGAGGGTAAATTGTGGGTATCCGGACGAGTCCACCACAGGCTCAAAGGGTCAAGGAGGCAGAAATGAGCACCGATGCAATGCGCAGCAATACTGCATGCTCCCCACTTTACCTACGAGTATTACTTTATTAGGCAGACACTGTCGGCTAGTCTCTGGGTCTCTGGGTTACTAATTTTTCCATCCCAGCCTGTCCTCCATATTGTAATTCTAAAATATGTTGGGTTACAATTAAGAGGAGCTTCATTTGCTTTATTTTTTTAAATGAATGTGGAAGAGAGGCTGGGGTATGAGAAAATATTTGCTCTATAGTTTGCTTACACTTGATGAATTTGTATTAGCAGTGCTTTGGTAAACAATAAACAAATGAATTTTTTTTTGTAAAGTGTTGAGCCACAGTAATGTATTCGATTACATTCAGCTACTTTTTTTTGGAGGAACTCATTGCTACATTAAAATTAATTTAATTCACTTTAGCATAAGGGGCACATTATTTGGCCATACTTTACGTATTTATCATACACATGCTTAAGAGTGGATTTTCTATGCTTTCAGCCACAAACAAGCGGTTATATTAATCATCTTTAAAGTGGGGACGGCATCCGTTCAGGACACTTTTATATACTCAAAGCATAAGAAAACTGAGATAAAAGTGTCTGGGGAAGGCACGAAAGACTGGTGAGAGGGAGAGAGAGTAAAGAAAGGCAAATAAATAAAGGTAGAATTTCAACGTGGTGAAAAGAGGAAAATATGGGGTGAAACACACACACACACACACACACACACACACACCTCTCCCTATTTGCCTTTGTGGAAGTCAGGAAATACAGTACATGCTAATACGTCCTTTTTATCATTTTTCTCCACACACACACACACAGTCTCAATAATAATAATAATGATGGATCACAATAATAATAATAACAGATTTCAATAGCAATAATAGTAATAAAATGAATCAATAATAGGCTGACAAAAATGGACCACAATCATAAAAATAATACTAGTAATAATAATAATAATAACGTAATCGTATTGAGAAAAAGTACACTATAAACTTGATCATTACTTGGAACATAATCGAGATGCAAATGTAACTAGACAATACTCCAGCTCACTATAGGCCAGTAGAAACACGTACCTATAAAAGTTTTTGGTTTGGCAATTAATATCACTTTGCTTCGCTTCCTATATTATTCAGTGGCTTTCGCTGTAATGTCCCGAAATGTACTACTGTTGTAACTTGTAATGGTATTTTTCCCCACGTAAATAGAGTTAATTAACCTGGGATGTTTGCGCAACCGTATACATCTGTAACGGGTAAACGGCGGGAGTAACGGACTAAGGCCTCGCGAGCGCTGGCCGAGGCCAGCGGTTAACGTGGGTTTCTCATGAGAGATTGTTGTTGTTGTTGTTGTTGTTGATTTGTCCTCCCAGGGGAGGGCACGGGCCGGCGGGCCCGTCAGAGGATGTCTTCAGTTTTCAGCTTATCGAGGAGGTGGGAATTTTGCCACCACCTCTGCCAGAGAGAGAGAGAGAGAGAGAGAGAGAGAGAGAGAAGGAAAGAGGGGAGAGATGGGTATTGAAACAGAGGCCCGTTGAGCATCCCTATCTACCCTAAAATCTGTTAGCGTCAACAAAATTTCAGGCGTCCTCCGCCCTAGCGCGGGGCAGCGAGATCACTCTTATATATACGAGGTATCGCCCCATACAGGTGAGGACAGAGCCGTTCTCAGTGTTCAATATACTTTGGCAATATTATAGTTGAGGACTCTTATACGAGGTATCGCCCCATACAGAGGTGTCGCCCCATACAGAGGTGTCGAAGCAAGTCTGACTGATGGAAGGCTGGCTGGCCGCCGTCGGGACAAAAGCAAATTACGTGTTACCTCGGCGCCGTGTTAGTGGAAACATTCACCCTGTTTTCTCGTGTGTTGGTGCCACTTATTCTCATGTTAGTTTAAGCTGCTAATGTTAACCTGTGTTCTGGGTATTTACAAGTGTTATACGTGTTGAAAGTGACGAGAAAGTTAACCAAATCAGTGGACCCTGTCCCTTAGTTCACCATCAGAATCTCTTAACAAATATATTTGCCTCAAGTAATATTCTTAAAGTCCCGCTACTCATATTATTTGGCAGATGATAATCCTGTGTGCGATAACGGTGCCTCATAAGACTTAGTAAATAAACTACTAATTTTACTGTCTGGTTTAAATGATCAACAATTAATTCTACTTTGAGGTATAATGAACCTACATAATTAAAAGAGTGCCCATGAACGGCACGACATCTGCACGATCGCGAGTTCAGCGCGTGATCAGACCCTGGGGAATGACCGCGTTGGGAGTCCTGGCATGCCCACGGCCCTACCCTCCTCTGCCCAGCTGCCACTCTACCCCGACCCATACCCACCATATTATACGTTGCCCATCACACGTACACACATATCCAACCATAATCCTCTCTTCAGAACACCAAAATCTCACCCAAAGATGACATAACACAAAAAAATATCACCCAGAAAAGGAGCGAAGGATGTGTATTAGGATATATTCGAGTTGGGCAGCGCAAGGCGGCAACCCACATGCCCTTCACCACAGCTGCCTGGACTTACCTGCCTGCGTCTGAGAGAGAGCCAGACTGTGCCTCACGCCGCTCCCAAGAGGTTACGTTCTGTCAAATCTGCGCCATTGGTCCTCTTTCCCTGCTCCCACGAAGTCCTGTCAACCCGCACACGCTCCTGCAAGGAAACAATAGCTGATATTTGACATCTGGAACGGCCCCTTTCTTCCCCCGGGGCCAGTAAAGGCAAGAACGGAACAGCAGGCTACCATTTTACTGTGTGTTGATAGTGTCTAGGCCTATATTTGTACTGCCTGGGCTCACGTCTGCAAGGCCTAAACAAACAACTTTAGTGGTCTGAAATGACTCCTATCTCGCCACAAGGTCCAGGGAGGGTAATTATGGGAAGTTTGATGATTTTTTTTCCCTTGAGTGTTCGTGTGTGTGTGTGTGTGTGTGTGTGTGTGTGTGTGTGTGTTATAGCTTTTATCTAAATGGGGGAGCGCAGGCCATATATATTAACCTCCATATCTATAGGCCTCAGTCGTGCAAATATTCCATCTTATAACTCATGACTTTCTGATGTGTCTTGAGTTTTGCGCGCATGCACTTTTTGTATCTTGTATTTCTATCACGTGCCCTTCCCTTCCTTCCTTTTGTGGCTACTAGAACTAACTTAACTACCCTTCCCTATATATCCTACCCTTCGCTTTCTTCACTGGTTAATAAAACTAACTACTTCCCTTATCTTCCCTTCCTTCCGTGGGGACTACAACTCTCCTATCGTATCCTATTCTACCCTTCCTTCCGTGAGGACTTCAACTCTCCTAGCGTATCCTATCCTACCCTTCCCATCCCTTCTCTGGCGAATACAAATCCCTACCCTATAGCTTCCCTTCCCTTCCTTCCGTGGCGACAGATTACTATCCTACCCTTCCCTTCCCTGTAATGTAACACCACTTATTTCCCTTCCCTCCCCTTCTGCTTCCGTGGCGACTACAACTCCCTTCCCTACTCTACCCTCCCCTTCCCGGCGTTTTCCCTTCCCTTCCCTTCTTACCCTTCTCATTAGCCAATGAAGGGAAGAATACTATGCCTGCTACTCCCCAGACATTTTCACTGACTTTTTTTGTATTGGCAATGTGATGGATGGGGGGGGGGGGTGAGACTTTTTCCTGTAGCCTACTATTATTGCCACTGTACTTTTCCATCGATTATGCTCTCTGGGAGGTGCTCGGTCATCCTTTACTGTGTTGAGGCTTCTCCGTGTAGGGCTACCATTAATTGTTGCCACTGCAGTTTTCCATCGATTTTGTTCATTAATTCATCTTTTACTGTGTTGTGAATGCGATGAGTAGTGAGTTTATTCCTCGAAGGTTATTACTGCTATAGACATTTCCATTCATTCATAAACTGGGCAGATTGTGCTTTTGCGTCACTAATCAGAATCTTAGAACAAACTGACCTAAGAGGAGGGGGAAGGAGGGGGGGAGGGCGTCAAAGCAAGCACTGTCCTCTTACATAAGTATAGATTATACTTTTGCGTCACTAACACTGGCTTGGCTGGACTGAGTAACACTAGGAAGCAATGATGTCACAACCAGTCTTCGGGCCATATTTTTAAACAGATCGGCACCCAAGTTCACATATTTGACAAGGCTTTCGTAGTTTGGGGCATTTTCAGGGGTATAGGCTACTTCAAGATCCTGGTGGTAGTCTGACCCTTCTTCTGTATCATGTACCTAAATAAACACTCATTAGAACTCGACTAGTCTCCTGTTTGGCCTTTGGAACTAGTTGATGTGAAAGGAGGGAGCGTCCGACAATATCAACTTAGAACGCATTGCCCTATGAGTGGTGGTGGTGGTGTGGGGGGGGGGGGGGGGGGGGTTGCGTTGAAACCATGCACTGTCCTCCTCCTACGGATCGTTATTCTCGTAAGGACAATGCCTCTCACATTAACTATTTCGTAAGGCCCAAAAGGATCGAGACTCATCGGGCTCTCATGAGTGTTTTGCTTATGTTCATGGTGAAGAAGCTTCGTCAAACTATACCGCCACGGTCATCAAACTACCCATGGAAAATTGTTCTCCACAACTCCTACGAAAGCCTTGTCAAGTGTGTGTGCTTGGGGGGCGATATGTTTAAGAATATAACCTTTGGCCCCTTCTTTGTTCTTCTTCCTCCTCTTGTTCGTTCCTCTTACTTCTCAACCTTCTCTTCATCTCGTTATTTTTTGTTCTTCCTCCTCCTCTTCTTTCTTGGCCTTCTTCTCTTCGTCTCGTTTTGTTGTTCTTTCTCCTCTTGTTCGTTCCCCTTTTCGTTATTAATCTTCTCTTCATCTTCTTTGTTCCTCTTCCTCCTCTTGTCCGTCCCTCTTTCTCAACTTTCTTCTTTTCATCTCGTTCTTCTTTGTTCTTCCTGCTCTTGTTCGCTCCTCTTCTTTCTCAACCTTCTCCTCCTCATCTCGTTCTTCTTGTTTGTTCCTCTTCTATTTCAACCTTCTCTTCGTCGTTTCTCATCCTCCTCTATCTTGTTCTTCTTCCTCCATTCCCTCCTCCACCTTGTTCTTCTTCTTCTATGCACTCCTCCACCTTGTTCTCCTTCCTCCATTCCCTCCTCCACCTTGTTCTTCTTCCTCTATTTCCTACTCCATTATGGGTTTTTATAATCCCTCCTCCATCTTGTTCCTCTTCCTCTATTTCCTCCTCCATCTCATTATTTTTTTCTCCTTTTGTTCGTTCCTCAACCTTCTCTTCGTCATTTCTCCTCCTCCTCCTCCTCTATCTTGTTTCTCTTCTTAACCTTCGCTTCATCTCGTGTTCTTCATCCTCCTCTTGTTCGTTCCACTTCTTTCTTAACCTTCTCGTCACCTCGTTCTTTGTTCTTCTTCCCCTTTTTCCTTCTCCTTTACCTTGTTCTTCCTCTATTCCCTCCTCCACCCTAACCAACCCTCAATCACCTTTCGGCAGATGTCTCGGAGTGTCGCAGTCTGGGCGGTGGTGGCGGTGTTGGGAGTGTCTTTCGGTGCCTGGATGTGCCACGGCTGCAACGAGGTGGTGTGTGCCAGCATGGTGAGCAAGTGCATGCTGACCCAGGCCTGCAAGTGTGACCTCACCAAGTCCCCGGATAATAATTGCACGTGTTGCCGTGACTGTGCTAAGTGTCTGGGCTACCTGTACACGGAATGCTGCTCCTGCCTGGGTGAGTAGTGGCCTTAATTATAAATACACCGATTTATTTTAACGTCGTATTAGTATTTATTAATTTATGAGGCTAGTTTGGTTCCATTTACGATATGTCTTGACAGATTTTCTAAATGTTGTATTACCATTTATTAAGCTGTGGCTAGTTTGGCTTTTAACTGCATTTTTGAGGAGGCGGTGGCTCAGTAGAAAGCGTGCGGGCGCGGCGTCCAGGAGGACGCAGGTTTGCGTACCGCCCGCCGCGACAAACAAGCTGGCAATTTTTCAGTCATCGCCGAGTGGCCTAAGACTACCCACATGCTGCCCTGAAGACCACCTATCAACCTGAACTCTAGATTATCTCTAAAAGAGGATCAAAGGTGAACTTCGGGGGGCAGCATAAGCCAAGCAAGATGGCGCCACTATAAACATTTTCCCGCGCCGTAACGGGCTGGGTCCGAACACCAGGCCCCACCAAGAAAGTCTACCGGCGCCATTGGCTAAAAAAAAGGTTGGATTTTCACAAACTCGATATATTACACACTCAGTCGTAAAAAGCGATATGAAAAACAACAAAACCAACTAACCACGCCTTGAGCAACGGGTTAAAAAAGACAAATCAGTCTCATTGTTGTTGAAGACGAACACGCCGCTTAAAAAAATCAGGCGTTGGTGAGGACGGGAGTTTAATTTATTTTTACTCTAAGCCTTACACTAATTTTCCCACATGCCTTTCTCTCCCTCCCTCCCTCCTACCGTGGCCTTGAAAGAGGGGAGAAGAATGATGCCTTTGTGAGGGAGCATCGCGGGTCATACAAACATTTTCTTTAAGCGAGGCGGGCCAGCTGACAGGAGCTGGACAAATCTTGCTCGATCCTCCTCTCGTGCCTAACATCTTTAATTCTTTAATCGTAGTGAGGTTGGATGTTAAGAGCTTGCTAAAAACATCTTGGCTTCTCTTCTCGTGTCTAAACTGCTTGAGATGTGGCGGCTAGGGTGTTGGGTAAAGTTGGGAGCATACAGCTGCGCGTGGCGGCGGTGCTCATCTCCGTCACGTTGGCACTTTGAGCCTGTGGTGGGCGAGAACCCAATAACCTGACACAGGGCCAGTGTAACACCCGAGATACCACAGTTTACCTTCCCCATGTACCCATTTACCGACCATCCCGAGCGGAAGGGTGGACAGCTAAGTGGGCTGCACGCCGACTACCAGGCAGGGATTCGAACCCAGGCCGTGGTTAGGGACGTTAACCACTGAACCGCGGAGACATGCCAGCAGCTAGAACATTGATTCTCCTCTACGTCTAAATTCTTGGTGGTAATGTAGGACGTTAAGGGCTTGTCAAAACATATAATTATCATCCTTTTCTCGCGTCTAGAATGTTTAATAAAGCATTTTTCTTCAGTCATTTTTTTTTCTCTTAACAGTAAAACTAGTCGGTAAATATAATAGTATTATCGTTATAGTTTATTAATATTACTTTTTTTCTTACAAATTTCCCAATGGTCGTGTTACTAAAACCATATTATCATTACTATCATCACCCCCACAACCACTAATGTTATGACCACTACACGCATAAACACGAGAAATATTAACTAACAGCTTAATTCCCTCTTTCGTTCATTACTACTACTAATGACTACTACTACTACAACTACCACTTCGGTAAGACAATAAAAAAAGAACTACCATTACTACTACTACCACTACCATCACATATCTTCTGTCTACTACACGCACAAGCACTTGAGACAAAATCTTATCAAACAACTTAATTCCTTCTTTCCTCCAGGCATGTGCGAACCGCGAGCTCAAGCACATGACCGATTAACCGATTCCCAAGTTGGCGAGCTCCCCGAGTCCTTCCCGCAGCTCTTCCAGGCCCTCACCGGGGAAAAGGACATCTTGCTGCGCTGGACCTCCATGACCTTCCCTATCGACATTGACCTCACCGACATAGACGCCACGACCCTCAACAGGAGCAAGTATAAGCTGGGTGAGTTGTGAAGCGCTCCGGTTAGGGGTTCGTTTGGGCCGATTTCTTTTTTTTTTTTTTTTTTTTTTTTTTTTTAGTATCATGTTTACTTGCAAATGGACGTGGTAGTGGTGGTTAGTATAGTAGTGGTGGGGATAGTAGTAGTAGTGGTAGTAGTAGTGGTAGTAGTAGTGGTAGTAGTAGTAGTAGTGGTAGTAGTAGTAGTAGTGGTAGTAGTAGTGGTAGTAGTAGTGGTAGTAGTAGTGGTAGTGGTAGTAGTAGTAGTAGTGGTAGTAGTAGTGGTAGTAGTAGTGGTAGTAGTAGTGGTAGTAGTAGTGGTAGTAGTAGAAACAGGAACGGTAATAATAATGTTAGCTTTAGCTTTTCAACTATATTAATGGTGGTGGTATATGTAGCAGTATTAGTATCTACAAGTAATAATTATGATAAGTTGTCACTCATATTCAGCTGGGTAGTTGTAGGGAGGAGGAGAGAAGGGGGAGAGAAGAGGAGGAGGGAGAGGAGCAAGAGGAGGAGGAGGGAAAGGAGCAAGAAGAGGAGGAGGAGAGGAGCAAGAAGAGGAGGAGGAGGAAGAGGAGCAAGAAGAGGATTTACATACATAGATAGATTTACATAGAAAATCAGACCACACAGACCCCATGGTCCAGACTTGGTGGTCTGTCCTTAAACCTAAGTGATTTTACATTAATCAGAAGACTCCAAAACGTTGCATTTCTACTCTAGTTGATATTAAGTTGAAGGAAGTGACGGTCGAGCTTATTTTTGAAGGAGTCAATCGTGTTACACTGGACCACTGATGATGGGAGCTTATTCCATTCTCGCACTACAACGTTGGTGAAGAAAAATTTGGTGCAGTCTGAATTTACTTGTCTACATCTGAGTTTTACGCCATTGTTCCTCGTGCGCAAAGTGTCATCGATCATAAACAATGTTGATCTGTCTACATTCGTGAAACCATTAAGTATTTTAAAACATTCGATCAGTTTTCCTCGGAGGCGACGTTTCTCAAGAGAACATGTTAAGGGTAGAAAGCCTTTCTTCGTAGGATTTGTTGCGCAAGGAAGGGATCATTTTCGTTGCCCGACGCTGAACACCTTCTAATTTAGCAATATCCTTTGCATGGTGGGGAGACCAAAACTGTACCGCATATTCCAAGTGGGGTCTGACTAAACTGTTGTAGAGCGGGAGTATTACATCTTTATTCTTAAATAAAAGTTTCTTTTAATGAAGCCCAACATTCTGTTCGCTTTATTTGCTGCATCGATGCATTGCTGTGAGAATTTGAGGTTTGACGCGATTTTGACCCCCAAGTCCTTGACGCATTGAACGCTTTTGAGTTTAACGCCGCGCATTTCGTAATCAAACTTTTTATTCCTCGTTCCAACTTGAAGGACCTGGCACTTGTCTACGTTAAAGGGCTTCTCCCATCTATCCGACCAAGCTGAAATTTTGTGCAAATCCTCTTGGAGGCTTTGCCTGTCTTCGTCAGTGAGAACCGAGTTACCAATCTTTGTGTCGTCTGCAAATTTACTAATGCGGTTATTGAGTCCAACATCCACGTCGTTGATGTAAATAATGAAGAGCACTGGGCCAGAACAGAGCACTGAGGGACGCCACTAGTGACAGGCGCCCACTCTGAGTTAAATCCGTCAATCACTACTCTTTGTTGTCTGTTGCTCAACCAATTAGCGATCCATTGGTTTACCTGACCGTCAATACCTATTTGCTTTAATTTGTAAAGTAATTTATGATGCGGGACTTTATCAAACGCTTTCTGGAAATCAAGATAGACTACGTCCAGTGATTTGGTTACGTCATAAACAGTGAAGAGGTCGTTAATAGATTTGATAGGCAGGATCTTTTGTTTCGGAAGCCATGTTGTGAGTCCCCAATTAATGAGTGGCTTTCAAGGTAACTCACAATTTTGTCTCTAATTATGCCCTCAAGTAGCTTACCTACAACCGAAGTTAGACTAATGGGCCTGTAATTACCTGGTACTTTTTGTCTCCTTTCTTAAAAATCGGTGTCACGTTAGCCTTTTTCCAATCTGAAGGACAATGCCTTGTCGCAAGGACATATTGAATACGGTTGTGAGGGAGGAGAGTATTTCGCTCTTTGTTTCTTTCAGCAGAGTTGGATATACTTTATCAGGTCCAGGACTTTTATTTGTTTTAAGTGATTTGAGGGCTTTAAGGACTTCATCGGGTTTTATTTCAAAGTTAGACAATGCATGCTCGGGATTTACATTAGTACTGGTGTTGGTGGTGATGGTGGGAGGACTGTTATTATTAAACACCGAGGAAAAGTAATTATTTAATAGGTTTGCAACGTGTTGGCTGTCAGTCACTAGTGCACCGTCGCTGTTTGTTAAAGGTCCAATTCCACTTCTGATCGCCTTTCTGTTGTTTATGTAACTGAAGAAGGATTTCGGATTATTTTACAGTTGGCTGCAATATTTTCTTCATATCTACGCTTTGCCTGAAGCACTAATCTTTTACTCGTCGCCTTGCATCATTGTAAAGTCTAATGTTTTCGGGCGTGCTTTGGTCTTTCTTTAACCTGTAAGACAATTTTCTCTCCTTGACTGAGTGTTTAATTTCGCTATTAAACCAAGGTGGACTTTTATTAGTGTTAATTCGCTTCTCGCACAAGGGGACAAATGTGTCCTGATGAGTGAGTAAGTGATTTTAAAGTTTAGCCAGGCGTCCTCTGCATTGCCGTCATCTGATAGTTGCATATCTATTAGTTTTCGTCGGATTTCTACGAAGTTGGCTCTTTTGAAATTGGGCACCTTAACTTTATTTTCAGTCACCGATGTTTGAGCTCTAATGTCAACGCGCACTAGTTTATGATCGCAGGAACCGAGGTGTTCTCCTACCGTGACATTACTGACTAGGTTATCTTGGGTCGCTATAACAAGGTCAAGTATGTTATTTTGTCGAGTTGGGTCAGAAACCATTTGGCTTAGATAATTTTCCTCTAGAAATTCGATCATTCTATGGGACTCACCTTCTGTACCCGACAGTGTCGCCCAGTCGATATGGGGGAGGTTAAAGTCTCCTAGTATCAGTGAGTCGCTGTTATTAAGTGACTGCCTTAAGACGCTGTACATTTCAAGATCGCCATCAAGTGATTGCCCCGGAACCCTGTAAGTGACAGATATATTTAAATTGACTTTTGCAATGTTTACTCGCACGCACAAATGTTCAACGTTACTGTTTCTTGGTGTTTTGTCAGTAGGTTGCAAGTAGCTTTTTGACAAAAGGGCGACACCACCCCCTCTACGGTTTACACGATCATTGTTGAAGAATCTGTAGCCATCTATGTTGTATTCGGAACTTAAATCAATATTAGTGGTGTCGATAAATGTTTCGGTTATAGCAATTACGTCAAAGTTTTCTGTCAGAGCAAGACATCGCAGTTCATCAAATTTGTTTCTTAGGCTACGCGCATTGAAACTAAGGACTCTTAGGTTATCTTGAAGCTTGGTAATAGAGGTACTGGAGGGTTCAATGTTACGAGTCTGTTGCGGTGTGAGGTGTCTATTTACACGGGCGGGATGGAAGGACGTGGCTGAGAGTCGTTTTTGTTGTTCGGGCGTTACGTACGGCGTTGTTGAGGAGCCTTCCAAATCTGGCTGCCCTGATGGGGACAGGTGTATGCCGTCCCTTTGGAAAAGTCTACTCTGGCCGTAGAAATCGTTCCAGGCGTTAAAGAATTCGACGTCAAGCTCTCCGCAGAGAGTCTGCAGGCGGTTGTTGAGGCTGAAGGCCTTACTGTAGAAGTCGCCCTCATCCCATGTCCGTGGTAGAATTCCTGACATCAACATATTAGGGATTTAGTCTTATACTGCTGGATGAGCCTACGGTACTTGTCCAGCAGTTCCTCAGACCGGTCGTGGTGACGTCGTTTTTACCTGTGTGGAGAACAAAGAGTGAGTCATTAGAGGCCACAGCGGAGACCTCGTCCAGTGCAGCTGTGATGTAGTCAACACCAGCTCCAGGATAACAGTAGTTACGCCTACGACGGGGACTCTGCCACAGAATTCAACCACCTGATGGCGAATCATAGAGTCACCGACCAAGAAGGTGCTCTGTTCCTCGTCCTCCTCCTCCAGTATGGCAAATCTGTTGTAGCAATGAGTAGGATAAATGGCTCTAGGGGCGGGTCTGGCTCCTCCTCTCACGTGGTGAAGCATTCAGCGTCAGCTCTACCGGTTCCCTGTGACGTGCCTTCTTCGGAAGGTGGCTGGGCATCGAGTGCAGGTGAGGAGGGTGATGAGGCGTCAATTGCAGGAGGGGCGACGATGTTGGCCTGGATAAACTCCTGCAAGGTATCAACAGTACTTGTTAGTTCGGTGATCTTCTTCTCGCCAGCCGTCAGCCTTTCGTCCTGTTGAAGGAGTCTCGTTTCCATCTGCTGAGTCAACAGGCAGATCTTGCAGACGGTCGATCGTCCTGAGAAGAAATGACCAGAGAAGTTTCCTGTGCAAGTCGAACATTTCTTTAGCGCCATCTTGGTAAGGAGGAGAGAGCAAGTGAGTAGTGTTTATCTATATATTTGCTTTGCTTTTTCTTTTTCGTAGGGCAGAGGGACGCGTGCGTGAATAAGCGAGAATAAGTGAGAGAGAGAGAGAGAGAGAGAGAGAGAGAGAGAGAGAGAGAGAGAGAGATGGGAAGGCGTAGGAGGGAGATAGGGATGGAGGGAGGAAGAGGGCGAAGGAAAGGGGGGGAGAGAGAGAGCTGGGACAGAGATAGGGAGTGAGGACGGAGAGAGACAGAGAGGGCAAGTGGGGGTAGTAATGAGAGAGAGAGAGGGGGGCAATGGAGAGGGGAGAGAGAAGAGGAGGGGCGAAACGCGAGAGGGAGGGAGGGAGGATTACTGGTCTCTGGGGAATAATCTGGTCAAGTCAGGTCAGGTAAGTCTGAACACCTGCGTAGGAAGTGGCGTCGGAGTGGAATCTGGAAATATATAAAGAATGTGGCGGAAAGAGTGTAACACTGTGTTTTGTGTATAGGTGTATATATGTTTTACAGGGCGCTACTGCGAGAGGGTAGATACAGGCGTGAGTAGGAGGAGGAAGGAGAGGGTAAAGAGTAGGGAGAGGAGGTGGAGAAGAGGAGGAGGAGAATGGTAGTTAAAATACTGTGATCGTTAAACAATTCCCTCGTTACAATTATTACAATCCCAGCATTAACCTATAAAGACACCACAAAGCAACATTCGGCTACCTCATTACTGCTCACCTAAACGGATATAGGTTCCTGACATCACTAAGGGACGCCTGGTTATAGCTTCACACTGCAGCACCAACGAGCAACACATCCTCCACCTCTGACAGACACCCGTGGACTGAGCTTTTTTTCCAGTTTTTCCAGCGGCCATTCATGTTCGAAGCTTGAAAGTGGACGTGGCTTCAGCTTGGCAACAGAACAGTATACGGAGATTTGATTTTAAAGATTTATATGTACGTTGGGTCTATTCATAAGCAGTGCCGTTTTTTGAAAAGACTGGCTATGAATCTTCTGATATACATTCCTTGGGTGTAAAAATTTGCACCTGCTCACACAATCATACATTCGAATACATAAAACCGGGAAACTACTACTGTCGTCTTTTGTTATTATCCAAGAGCTAGACTACAATCACTTAACCTGACCCAGACTACCACTAAACCTAAAGATTAAATGTCCACGTACAACACGGCTTCTCTCTTACGGGAATGATAAGATAAAACCGGGACTGTACCTTCCGAGCTCGATTTACTCAATTCGGCACAAATACATTTAATAGTGACGAACAAATAGAAGACCCAATTCTTTGCCTCGTTCCCACAACCCAGGGTTGTCAATTCTGTTACTAATGAACCAGACCAGTATTTTTAGACGCTGCCAGCTCTTGATTGATTGATTCATAGTTTATTGTTGCAAGTAAACAACAATGGAAGAGGGAGGAGCATGCCATCCCAATTTACCCCCAAGCGGTACAAAGTGTGATTTTCTCTTGCATCAATTAATATTAAAGGCAAAAAAAAGTAGTTAAATGCTTTCTCATGAGTGTTTTCTTTACGTCCCTGTTAATTAAACGGCTTTGTCAAACTACCACCGGGGTCATGACACTACCCGTGAAAATGCCCACAACACCTACGGAAGCCTTGTTAAATGTGTTTGGACGCCATAATGTTTAAAAATACGGCCCTTATTCGCAATACTCAACCCAACACACACCACCTCTTCCTTACTATACCACAACACCGACCTTCTCCAAACTACCATTTCAGTCAAACTTCCCAAATACTCAACCCAACACACACTACCTCTCCCTTACTATACCACAACACCGACCTTCTCCAAACTACCATTTCAGTCAAACTTCCCAAATACTCAACCCAACACACACTACCTCTCCCATGCTCACCTTCCCCACACTCTCACTTCCTTATTACCACAATGCCCACCTTTCTCCAGGGGTGGTGCCGGACGGACACCCTCAGGACACCACGCAGCTGGACCAGGTGACCGTCAACTGCACGGTGATGTACATGTCCCAGTGCATGTCCGGCAACAAGTGTAAGGAGACCTGCCGGACCACGGGCGCCACGGCCTACAGGTGGTTCTTCGACGGCTGCTGCGAGTGTGTGGGCAGCACCTGCGTCAACTACGGCGTGAACGAGAGCAGGTAAATGGGTAACATGCTAAGGCGCCAAGAAGTCAATAGTTATCTTAGTCAATTACGGTGTTAATGAGCAGGTAAATGACTTAATGGGTGACTAACATGCTACAAGTCTCAGTACCTGTGTCAGCTAAGGTGTTAATGAGCAGGTAAATGGGGTAACATGCTAAGCCACCAAGAAGTTAATAGTTACCTTAGTCAGTTACGGTGTTAATGAGCAGGTAAATGGGGTAACATGCTAAGCCGCCAAGAATTTAATAGTTACCTTAGTCAATCTCATCTCTTACTAAATCAGCTTCCTCGAGCGGCTGGGTTCTGTACCAAATGCCCAGTTCTTCTCCCCGCACAGTTGCTGCCATATACAGGGGGGCCTTGTCCGCCCCTCGTATGGAGTATGCTCATGTGTGGGGGGGCTCCTCCACAGCTCTTCTGGACAGAGTGGGTAAAGGCTCTTCGTCTCATCAGCTCTCCTCCTCGAAGTTAATAGTTACCTTAGTTCCGCCGCAATGTTACAGTGTTATCTTCTATCGATATTTCCAGGTAACTGGGGTTCTGAACTTGCTAACTGCAGCGGTCCCTGCTGCACCAAGACTTTAATAGTTATGCCATCCCTATACTGTCAATTATGCAGAGTTAACCATCATCTTCTCTCATCCCTCTCACGCTAGTAAACTACAATCTTCCTTTCTTTCATCTTATTTCCTCCTGCCTACGAGACTCTCTTTCAGGAGGAGGTATCAGGTCAACCTCCCTCCTGAAAAACTGACTTTTCTTACCCTCTTTTTTTTCTTTTTTTTTTTTTTTTAGTAGGCTTTTTTTTTTTTTTAATTTTACTTTTTTGTGCCCTTGAGCTGTCTCCTTTGCTGTAAAAAAAAAAAAAAAAAAAAAAAAAAAAAATTACGGTGTTAATGAGCAGGTAAATGGGGTAACATGCTAAGCCGCCAAGAATTTAATAGTTACCTTAGTCAATTACGGTATTAATGAGCGGGTAAATGGGTAACATGCTAAGCCGCCAAGAAGTTAATAGTTACCTTAGTCAATTACAGTGTTAATGAGTGGGTAAATGGGTAACATGCTAACCCACCAAGAAGTTAATAGTTACCTTAGTCAATTACAGTGTTAATGAGTGGGTAAATGGGTAACATGCTAAGGCGCCAAGAAGTTAATAGTTACCTTAGTCAGTTAGTGTTAATGAGCAGATAAATGACTTAATGGGTGACTAATATGCTACAAGTCTTAGTACTTGTGTCAGCTAAGGTGTTAATGAGTAGAAAAATATGAGTAACTAACATGCTAAGCCGCAAAGAAGTTACCGTAACAGAGGATTAGCTTAGGCATGCAAGTGTTGTACCAAGTAATGAGTAAGCTGAGGAGATGCTGTGCTGCTTATGCTGTAGTTTAGTTATATGGTTCTGTTTTCAAGTGTCTTACTCCTTTCTCTTAACAGGTGCATCCAGTGTCCCAATGTGGAAGAGGAAGAGCATGATGATCAGCTGACAGACCAATACCTCGCAGGTGGCTCTGAGCCCTTCGACGACACAGAGGCCCAGGGTGTGGAGAACTCAGAGGATGCAGCAAAGTAAAGACAGACAAAGGAGGCAGCAGAGGAACAACGGAAAGGACACAGCCACAGTAACAAGCGATGGAGGACACATTAACAAGAAAGAGTGCAACCAAGAAGTGACAAATGGCGAGATGGAATAGTAAAAAAAAAGACAAGAGAATGTGGAAAATTTAAGTAACAGAATATGACAAAGAAAACAGATGATGTGACAAGGACAGAGAAAAGATGTGATAACTGATGGAGGACAGGACAAAGAGGTAACATGAAAGACAAGAGCAAAGAAGTAGAATACCAAGAGGAAAAGGAAAGAACAAAATAAGAGCAAATGAATAATGAATGCCAGAGAACAAGGAAAAAAGTAACACGTGGTGGAGAATAGAGAACAATAGTGACAAGACAGGGAAAAAAAGTAACAGGGTATGAAAGACAATGAAAAGAAACAGTGATGAGTGAGAGGACAAGGGAAATCAATAGCAAGCAGTGGAGGATGGAAAGTAGTGATAGAACCAAGATGAAGTTATAGAGCATCGAGTTTAAAGAGGGACAAGAGAGCAGGGGAGAGGAACATGACAAAGTAGTGAGCAGTCTATATTCCTTGATAATAGTGATCGGACATGACAGTGGAGAACAGGGAGAAAGTGGTAGTGGGTAGTAACTGAGGCTGAGCAGTCGTAAGTAAAAGGCTAAATATATCTACCTTTTGGCCAGGCTTAAAGGCAATAGATATTAAAACCAGATCCACGTATAAGAGAATAGTCAGAATACCTTTAGCTTTTACATACTTAGGTGCCCAAGTGTGATTTCTTTATGTCAAAGTTCAGTTATATTTTTTGTACATGAGAGAGAGAGAGAGAGAGAGAGAGAGAGAGAGAGAGAGAGAGAGAGAGAGAGAGAGAGAGAGAGAGAGAGAGAGAGAGAGAGAGAGACCACATATGTGTATATTGAACCAATCACATGCTTTCCCCATATAATCCGTATGTATTTAGCAGCCCCTTCTTACTACAACATCCAGATATATATGTATACTCCCACAACTTACTGTCCAAATTGCAGTGTTAATAAAATATAACCACAATAAAAAAGGTCCCTTTATTTATTATGGAGAACCTCTACACATATTTTTTTCCTTATTTGCCTTTTAAACTCATCAATAGAATTCTGGGACAATAATATTTTCTATATACAAGGTGGCGGGCTACCTCCATAATAATTAAAAAATATGGAAATGTTAAGGGAGAGAAGGGAAGGTGTTCAGAGCTAAGAATCCTCTGACATATTGCCATTGGCTTATATATACATCAGGAAATCTAGACATTCCCCTGTACGAAGCACTTCCAGACAAGGCGTGGAAACAAAAATATCAACAAGTCCATTCTCTCAGCGTGAGGGAATATGTGGATCTCCTGCCGGTGAGTTTTCAACAGACACGCTCAATAAATAATCTTAACCCTGGAAGGTGGCGATGAAGTCTGTGACGATCTTCTTCAGCTTGGCATCAGTCTCCGGGGTGATGTGGCCCTCCTTGGCGATGGTGGTGAGGATGTCCTGGTGGCTGGTCTTGATCATGGCCATGAACTCCTGCTCGAACTTGGTGATCTTGGAGGGGTCCAGTTTGTCCAGGTGGCCTCGCACGCCACAGTAAATGACGGCTACCTGCTCCTCGATGGCCATGGGCACTAGAAAATTGAATGGCCGTCAGTGCCGGAGTATAATAACAAATCTGTCTTATGCTATTTGCTATGTGAAAAAGCCTATCTAGATCGCCAATGTCCTCTTCCATTACAGGACCTTCCTTTTTGACACGCCACATGCACCTCATGTATAGCTCGTTTCCACTGCGCGTATTCATGATTGCTGTGCTACATTCCATGTCAATGTCTGATATGTATGATGATACTATCTTTTACCTTTCTTCTTCACCCCCAAGCTCACATTGAAAGCTTGTAAAAATGTAATAGAAGCTTGTAGGAGATGGTAGGCAAGATGCTGAACTTCCACTGAAGTTACACGGCCCTGTTCTTGGCTGAGAGTTCGTCCAATAATTTTGAAGGTCTTTAAAGGCCAAGACCAGATAGTTTTGAAGACGTCTCAAAATATCAAAGGCCAAAGTCCTCTTCTTTCCATCCTAGATGAGTTCCTACATGGACTTCTACTGCTAATAAATGTGTAACACTACAGCATAAAGAGAAGAAAAATTCATGAAACTAATGATCTACAAGTTCCCACTAAGAGACATGCACAAGTTTTAACGATTACTCACCGTACTGTCCCTGCTTGAGGAGCTCAGTCAGACGCACACCACGGTTCAGCAGCTGCTGGGTGGAGGCATCGAGGTCAGAGCCGAACTGTGCGAAGGCGGCCACCTCACGGTACTGGGCCAACTCCAGCTTCATGGACCCGGCAACCTGGATGAAATATTAATACAGGTTGAGCTCTTTGTGACAATAAGAGAAATTATTTTTAGCTTTAGGAATTTAATCTTAATTAAATATACTGCAAAGGCTCCTGGGCAAGTTAGTGCAAGACAACAGCCCTAATACTGTACCTGCTTCATGGCCTTGGTCTGGGCAGCGGAGCCTACACGGGACACAGACAGACCCACGTTGATGGCAGGGCGGATACCCTTGTAGAAGAGCTCAGTCTCCAAGAAGATCTGTCCGTCGGTGATGGAGATGACATTTGTGGGGATGTAGGCGGACACATCACCGGCCTGGGTCTCAATGACGGGCAGGGCAGTGAGGGAGCCACCGCCGTTGGTGTCGTTCATCTTGGCGGCACGTTCCAGGAGACGGGAGTGGAGGTAGAACACATCACCAGGGTAAGCCTCACGGCCAGGGGGACGACGCAGCAGCAGGGACATCTGACGGTAGGCAACAGCCTGCTTGGACAGATCGTCGTAGATGATGAGGGCATGCTTGCCGTTGTCGCGGAAGTACTCTCCCATGGCACAGCCGGCGTAGGGGGCGAGGTACTGCAGGGGAGCGGCGTCGGAGGCGGTGGCTGACACGACAATGGTGTACTTCATGGCATCTGGAATGTAACATCATGCTGACTTAGTTTGTGTATTTTTGGTTATCATCACTACAGTCATTCTCTTATGCTACATATACTCTTACAGCATATACATTACCTATGAAAAGCAATGCCATGCTGCCTTCATTCTAGTCTTTTAGGTTGTGTCAATTAATTTATATTCATTTACATGAAGTCTGTCTGACAGCTGTTATGTTGCCTCTAAAGTTGCTTCAATTTACTCTAGCACTGCTGCGAACACCGATATCCATATGGGGATATGATGGCTCATTAGTGCTAGCGTCAAGCATATAAATATACACAAAGAAAAACTATGTAACACTATCAGGCTCAAGACACACTGACTTAAACTTAAATCCTTGGATACGCTATACAAGTAAAGATACAGAAGGATGCATTAGGATGGTTTCTACACCAACAGGTAATTACTCTCAATGGATCAATATACCCACTCCAGGTAATGCAGCTCTATAAAAATGTTTATCAACAATACAATACATATTTGTTAGTACTCATAATATCTAACATAAATAATGTATTCATTTAATATAAAAATGGTATTAAAATGTTGATTATGATTACTCTCAGCACCGCTGAGTGCTGAAGAGTAACCAACAGTTACTGAAAAGCACAGTATATGTAAAAAGACAGTGTTGCACTAGGATCTAATATTTCAGTAATGCCAAAGTCAAGTTTCCAAGCCTCACCAGTGTCAGTGAGCCTCTTCACGATCTGGGCGACAGTGGACCTCTTCTGGCCGATGGCAACGTAGATGCAGTACAGCTTCTTCTTCTCCTCGGCGCCATCGTTGAAACGCTTCTGGTTGATGATGGTGTCAATGGCAATGGCGGTCTTTCCAGTCTGACGATCTCCAATGATCAGCTCACGCTGGCCACGGCCGATGGGCACCAGGGAGTCGACGGCCTTGATGCCGGTCTGCATGGGCTCCCTCACAGAGATGCGGGGGATAATGCCAGGAGCCTTCACACCCACACGGGCCCTGGAAGGAGGGAACAGTAATGATTAGCTGTAGAAGGTGAACTAAAAAACATATATTATCAGTTCAGGCCCAATTATATTTAGCTCTATTTGCAAGCAATAAATATTGTAACTTCCACTTCCTCACTTTAATCAAGAAGTTTACAAATCTTATACAATTCTATCAAACCTAATAAACCCTGATCTAGCCCCTGGCTGAATAGGTTAACATTCATCAACATAGGAACATAGTGCATCAGAATTAATATACCATAGCAGGAAATGGAAACTAAATGGTCTAAAACTAATTATCAAGATTATACAATACGTACGTCTAAAATGGGAACTTTTCCACAACTTAAGTAAATGTCCTAAACAGACCAAAAAATTAGTCTGACAAACATCACACTAGTTTCCAAATTGAGAACTGCACTGCTTTACAAGGAGTGTGTCTAGCCTCGTAGGATCTATTACCTGTTGCCGCCAGTGATGGGTCCCTTGCCATCAATGGTGTTGCCCAGAGCGTCCACCACACGGCCCAGAATGGCCTCGCCAACGGGCACGTCCACGATGGCTCCGGTACGCTTCACGATGTCGCCCTCTCGGATCAGCTTGTCGTTACCGAACACCACAACACCAACATTGTCAGGCTCCAAGTTAAGGGCCATACCTGAAAGGGGTTACATTTTCTGGTGTTATAGGAGCAGTGCTTAACAGGGTTTTTATTTTTATTTTTGCCCAAGAGTTATCTCCTTTACTGAAATAGAAGAAAAGTCCTTCCCTGTTTTTATGTTTTTAGGGCTCATGTTCTGAGATGCTTTTGGTTCTCACAACAAATATTTCCAAAGGCCACAAAGGAAATCAGTCTGGTTCTCATGAGTATAATTTTACATTCATGGTGGAGAAGCCTTGTCAAGCTATCACTAGGCTCAAAATAACACCCATGGAAAAGTAATTTAGAATTGCAGACAGTTAATCATATCAGACTGTGATATTAATGTAGGTTTAAATTATCACAAAAGGGCAATACAGAATTATATAATACATTGTGGCATTAAGTTGGGTTTGAATTATTATAAGATCAATATAGACCGAGTTAATTATATAAGACATCAAAGATCATCGCAGAGAACTCATTTACCTTTGAGGCCCGAGGAGAATTCCACCATCTCCTCGGCCTGGATGTTCTTGAGGCCATAGACACGGGCGATACCATCACCGATGCTCAGTACACGACCAGTCTCCTCCAGGTTAGACTTGGGAACAGCACCTAGGGAGGATAAGGAAGGTCAGTGGGAGGCTTAGAGAAGGAGAATTTAGTTATATAAGATCAGGAAGGTACATGTGAGGGTTACAGAAAAGGGCGAGAGATGAGACTGATTGCTTTATTGGGGTAAACAGTCATGGCACCAAAACTACAGCAGTCATATGGCACTTAGAGATGAGAGGAAGGAAATTTTATAAGATCAGAAAGATAAGTGGAAGGGCTAAAAAAAAGGTTAGATTAGAGGGCATAGATGGCTGTATGAATAGATGCAGTAAGGGAGAGAAGGAGAAACTAAATATGAAAATGATGTAGTGATAAGAAAAAGATAAAACAATGGTAAGGATAGATGAAATGGATATTCACTGATAAAAAAAAGGATAAAATAAAGGTGGATAAAAAAGGTGAAGAGGTAGATGGATTGAGGGAGAAAGGAAAAATAAATGTAATGAAAGGAAAAAAAGATAATACAAGTTCCCTCAATTTTAGGTTTTAACTTTTTATAATCAACCATAGTGATGTTCATATACCGGACAGCACCAAGCACACACACACACACACACACACACAAACGGCTCACCAAGGATGCGCTCCTCAAGGATGGTGGACACCTCAGCTGTGGCCGCCGTGACATTGCTGGTGGAAAGCTTGCGGGAGACGATGGAAGCTGCCGGCAGGAGCTTAGCCACCTGGGGGGTAAGATGACAATGTAACAGACCAACACAGACTTTAGGGGGGGATTGTTTAGTAGACCTGGGCAGCATATTTTTGAGATTTTTATATATATTTTTTTACGGCAGAGGATGCAGCACAAGGGAAAAAAGAAAAAAATAGTTGCTGCTCCTGTAAAGAAAAAAAAGTGCCCCAAAAGAGAGGCCAATTTCAGATGATCTTGATACTCTCCACTTGAAAATATACCAATAATCTTTATTTATTTTCCCTTGGTCCCCTTTCTTGGATCTCAATAATATAATAATAATAATAATAATAATAATAATAATAATAATATAGTAATAATAATAATAATAATAATAATAATAATAATAATAATAATAATAATAATAATAATTTGGTTATGGAAGCATATTTCACTACATGGATAGTTTTTCCATATTCCAAAGAAGACGGGTAAAAAGGTACTAGAATGAATGTATTGCAAATATTTATGATATGGCAGACTGGACAACCAAAACCCATCAGCAAACAGCATCACCCTTATTAACCCTCTCGTGCACAGTAAGTTCCCAGTAAGTTTCTCTTCCACTCACCATGCATCTCTCAGGCCCGACCAGCCTTTTTTTGCCGCCACGAAACTCTACATTCCCGGACGTATTTTACCATCACAGATATATCGTACCCCAATAAATTTGGTATCAATGGCTTTATAAAGACTTGTACTAGAACATGCGCAAGTAAAAATAGAGGAAAAAATATATATAAACAATAGAAACTCGTTTCAAGTCTCCGTAAAGAGTATTGTAGCCAATAAATCCTAAGTACCAACTCTTCCCCACTTGCTATCTCGAAATTTTGTAGGCCAACTTTTTTAGCCGAATAAATGTTTTGAAGCGGAATTTAGTGGGGATTCTTATGGTATCCTCAAAATCTTGATACGCCTATTAGTTCCTGAGTTACACCAATAAAACTGTATTTTTTCCTCTCCCATCAGAGTAGGCTAACAAGTAAAAATCGCTCCATGCTCCTTAGAAAGTTTGCCATATGCGCCAGGACCTTTTACCTTTGATGATGCGAAACGCGTCATCGTGCACAAGAGGGTTAACTATAAGCTATTACATAACCACTCAGTACTGGAAAGCTTTGTACAGGTAATCCAACACCTTCAGCGGTAGCCCTAAGGCATTCTGGAGCATCCGTTTAATATTTGATTGATATTAATAACCATTCCATAACTAATATTCATGATTCAACACAACCAATACTCCTTACCTACACTTATCCCAACACCCTTAGATATTCCAATGCCTATGACTAAATAACCCACTTGACCTAGATTAACAGACTATCATGATGCCATTTTAATATATCCCTAAAAATACTCACGGTTACCTGGTAGACCCACGTACATACCTAATCCAGCCAGTTAGTCAAACCCACTACTCTTATGTAACCCCCTGCCACTAGTTATAACACCTTAAAACAGCTAAATAAACACAAAACAGCATCATCACCACAGCTTCATTAATATAATCTCAGAAAACACTTGCGGTTACCTGACTGACCCATGTACATACCTAATCCAGCCAGTTAGTCAAACCCTCTACTCTTATGTAACCCCTGCCACTAGTTATAACACCCCCTAAAACAGCTAAATAAACACAAAACAGCATCTTCACCACAGCCTCATTTAATATAATCTCAGAAAACACTTGTGCTGATCCATGTAACCTAACCATTGTCTGCTAAACTTTTAATACCACTGTTGCCATTAGTCATTACCTCCATAACCCTTAGAAAAGCATAATAAACATGACAGAACATTAATACAATGACCTCATTAAAAACAACCCAGAAACCACTTGACTGTCCGGTTGCCCCATTCAGCCATTGCTAAATCCGCTAATCGTATCTAACACCTTTGCCATTAGTTATAATGTCTCTTGGGACCTCAAGACAGCATAATAGGCATGGAAAAGCATTAACAACATGGCCTGATTAATGTATCTAAGAAATACATTTGTGGTTCCCCAGCAGACAACCGTAACCCAGCCACTGTTACTTAAAACCCACTAAACTAATACTAATACCTTTACTAATAGTTATTAAGCATCTTAGAGTATCAGAAGAGCATAATAAACATGGAAAAGCATTAACAACACGGCCTGATCAATGTGTCTAAGAAAAAACATTTGTGGTTCTACGGGTCCCCACCGTAACCCAGCCACTGTTACTTAAAACCCGGTTAACTAATGATAACACCTTTACCAATAGTTATAAAGCTTCTTAGAGTATCAGATGAGTATAACAACCATGAAACAGCATTAACAACACGGCCTGATTAATGTATCGAAGAAAAACATTTGTGGTTCCCCGGCTGTTACTTAATACCCGCTAAACTAATGAAAACACCTTTGCCAATAGTTATAAAGCTCCTTAGGACCCCAGAAGAGTATAATAAGCATGAAAAAGCATTAACAACACGGCCTGACTGATGCATGTAAGAAAAAACATTTGTGGTTCCCCGGCAGACCACCGTAACCCAGCCATTGTGCCTCAAAACCCGCTAAACTAATACAAACACCCTTGCCAATAGTTTTAAAGCTTCTTAGAGTATCAGAAGAGTATAATAATCACAAAACACCCTTACAATCCAAGCCCAGACAGCCCCCAAGCCTGACCGGTGACCTGACCATCAGCTGACCGGGGAAGGGCCAAGCCGCAGCCGGTTGGAGAAAAGCGCCGCACTAACCCCATTTCAGCTCACCCCAGCGGTATTTCAGTATGCTGCAGGTATAGATTAGGACTGTAAGGCGTTGGAGATGTTATTAATTACCTGTGGGGTGGCCCTGGGCAGCTGGCGGGCCAAGGAGGAGGCGAGTCGTGCAGAGAGCAGAGCCATCTCGTCTGTGCCTCAAGATGGAGGAGGAGGAATCAACTGGGCCCGGCCGGCGGAACCTCACCTCACCTAAAGCATTTTTCCCCATGCCTTCCTTAATACTCAATAAATCTCAATCTGATAACTACCAATCAGCTTGTAGTTTTATTCTATTTTATTTGACACTGCTAAAATTGAGGGATAATGCGTGTTTAATGAGTAATAAGTAAATCCATTTTGTGCCGAGATCTTCACCAGGGACGTCGTCTGCTGCATAAAATTTGGAGGTGGACCAATTTTCACCTCAGCGCTCAGCCGGTGAAGGGATACAGCCGTCATTACCCTGCATGGCCATTCATTTAAGCTTATATGATGTAATTACTAAAGTTAGAGGGCAGAAACGTCCATACCAAGCCATGCAGTTATAAGGAGAAAAAGATGATTAATGGATCTTTAATTTTTATCTTTGCCTGCTCGTGTTTTATGTTACTGCTCTGAGGGGATTGAGCTGCATGGCCAAGAATTTAAGCTTGATGTAATTACAAACGTCAGAAAGCTGAAACGCCCATACCTAGCCATTTATAAGGAATGAAGAATGGTTACTGGATCTTCAACATTGCCTGTCTGTATTTTGTCTATCTGAAGAGGTTGAGCCGTCACTACGCTGTATGGCCGGGAAATTAAGCTTATAAGATGCAATTGATAAAGCCAGGAAGCTGAAACACTCCATATCAAGCCAGTTATAAGGAATAAAGAATGATTACTGGATCTTCAACATTAATTAATTGCCTGTCTGTATTTTATCTATTTGAAGAGGTTGAGCCGTCACTACGCTGTATGGCCGGGAAATTAAGCTTATAAGATGCAATTGATAAAGCCAGGAAGCTGAAACACTCCATATCAAGCCAGTTATAAGGAATGAAGAATGATTACTGGATCTTCAACATTAATTAATTGCCTGTCTGTATTTGTCTTAGGCCTATATTAGTTTAAAGGGATTGAGCCGTCATTACACTCCTTAGCCAGGAAATTAAGCTTATATGATGCAATTACCAAGGTCAGAATGCGGAAACACGCCATACCAAGCCATTTATAAGGAATGGTTAATGGATCTTGTGCTTTGCCCGTTTCGTGTTTTATGCCATTACTTTGAAAGGGTTGAGCTGCATAGCCAAAATATTAAGCTTATCAGATGCAATTTCTAAACCCAGATAGCAAAAACTCCCTCATTCCAAGCCAGTTATAAATTATGACTAAAGGAGTAAAGGATGATGAATGGAAAGACATGCCAGCCAATAGACCTCTTCTTTACCGTTACTTATGTTCTATTTTATGTTTATTGCTTTGAAATAATTACAAAAATAAGCATTTTTCATATAAAGACGGTAAAGAAAGTTGATCATATCCCTTTAGCTTTTGTATACGAGTTCCCTGCAGTCACTAACCAAAACATTGCGGGTGTGTTGTTCAAACCCAAAAAGGTGGATATTTACAAGAAACGTGGTATTATAGGCTAACGGTAGGCTAGATTTTCTTATATATAGCATTGTAAGAAGCGTTGGGTGTGGATAATCACCTCTTTAACGCCTAACCTGTCTAGAAAGTTACGTGTCAGTAGAATGGAGTTACAGTTGGGGAAGGCAGGTGAAGGTTGTTTCCGAGGTGTAGAGATGTAGAGAGCTTGGTCGTTTCCCGCCTGCTATGAGCTAAGATTCGTTTTAGTACCGTGCCAATATCTTATTATCTACTTTATGAACCTTCAACAGTCATGGAAACGATTTCAAAATCCAATTCAAGGACTTCTTTTTTTACTCTTGAAAATAAGGAATAATTAATGTTTACGACCTGCTAACGGGGGGGGTTGTACCCCCCTCGACCCCCCCTTCTAACCAGGGGGGCTGCGCCCCCCTCCCATATGTATATGCGACTTATTTCTGCAAGGAGGTATTTCTCGCAACACTGGCTGCACCACCGCCGCGGCCGTCGCCAGAGCAAACCTGTTATTTTTATGCAAATACCACGAATTGTATCATGGAGCATGAATGTAACCTAACCTAACCTTCCTAACCTAACAAAACCCTCTGTGAGCTATTTTGCGGCTGCAGCGGCACCACCGTCGCCGCGGCCAGCACAAGAGGCGACGCACTTTTGTAAACATTATTCCCTATTTTCAAAAGTAAAGAAAAAAAAAGTCCTTGAAATGGATTTTGAAAGTGTCTCCATGACTGTTGAAGGTTTGTAGAAAAGATATATGAAGAGCCACTCATGTTTCATAAGGTAGGTAATGAGATACTGGCACGGTACTAAAACGACCCCGTCTGTATGGCCTTTCCCTTTGGTGTAGTCAGGCCTGGGTATCGAGGACCAAAAGGTGAATATTTAGAAGAAACGTTGTATTATAGGCAAACGGTAGGCTAGATTTTCTTATATATGGCATTGTAAGAAGCATTGGATGTGTATAATTCTTTACCGCCTAACCTGTCTAAATAGTTATGAAATTTTGAAGCAATAAACATAAAATAGAACACAAGTAACAGTAAAGAAGAGGTCTATAGGCTGGCATGTCTTTCCATTCATCATCCTTTACCCTTTACTAATTTGGAATGAGGGAGTTTTAGCTTTCTGGGTTTAGTAATTATGTCATATAAGCTTAATTAATGGAGCTACAGTTGGGGGAGAAGGCTGTTGCCAAGGAGTGTAGAGAGGCATCCTTGGTTGTTTCCCACCTGTATAGCCTTTCCCTTTGGTGTAGTCAGGCCTGGGTAATGAGGGCTATTGCTTCTAATGCTTTAAGAATAGCCTGGATCTCAAAGGCTGATGGCATTCTATTCATGAGAAGGACAGGAGAGGAAGAGAGAGGAGTGTGACATATTTATGAGAGCTTCTGGAGCTGTTTTAAGATCTTAAAAGATCCCCCTGGGCTTCCCTCACCACATTATTATAGATTAGGAAGATTTTAGAATACAAAGGCAAGAACTAGATAAATAAATCAAACAGGTTATTGGGAGAAAGAAGATAGAGGACTAAGAAATGTACTGGGACTGACCAAAGATAAAGAGACAGCCAACATTAGTGAGTCTAATGAAAATGAATATTGATTTGAAGCTGGAAACAAAGACAACAATAATTAAATTATGCAAAAGGAGGACCAATTGAGAGACCTAAAACATCAGGGCTGTTTACAACCTTAAGAGGGCCGCTACCTCCAGCATTGTCCCTGAATGAAAAATTGGCAGCAGCTCATAAAAGGTCTCTCTTTGGACTGACTAACTTCTCAAATGTGAGGTGATGAATAACCCATCAATAAGTTCTATAGAAAATGTTCTTGAATCTTATGAAGAACATTGCTGTGAGGACAGTACTACAACACCAACTGCTAAAGGATTTGGGCCTACCCTTGTGTCACACTGCCAAGAATATATGGTGAGCTTTTATTTTATTGCAGCTAGGTCTAACCCAACTGTGAGGCATAATTGATGGCTGAGGAAGTGAGGTAGTGGATATAGGCATAGCTGGGCATTATCGCGATACTTTGTCGCTGATAATAAAATCGGGTTATCAGCCATCCGCTACTTTATATATATATATATATATATATATATATATATATATATATATATATATATATATATATATATATATATATATATATATATCAGTATCTTCGTTACATTTGTAACCAAACTAGCAATAATCGCTACTTTTTTCCACCTCAGAAAAAACTGTCTCCTCCCAACTGCGCATGCGTGGCCCCAACGCCCAATGTTGTATGAAAAAAGCTTCAGGGTATGAAATATCTTCAGTGAAGAAATTTCAGACTTAGACCAACATTAAAACACTAGGTTATTATTATTATTATTATTATTATTATTATTGTTTAATTATATATATATATATATATATATATAAATATATATATATATATAAATATATATATTTTTTTTTTTTTTTTTTTTTGTTACTCAAAAATCACTATATCAAAGAGAAAAATCATTTAACTTTGCCCAAAAAATTATTATTCACTGCCTGAAATTTGTGATCCCATTGTAAAGAGCGCAAATAGAGACCAGCGGCTTGTGTTATCAGTGATAACACAAGCCGCTCTGTGATAACTTATCATGTGGCGGCGTGGTGCGTCTCGAGTGACGGAGTGAGTGCTAGTGTTCCGGTTCCCAGTGCTTCAGTGCTTCTTTACTGAAGTGACTGTTAAAGTGTTAACGGTGATAAGTAAGAATAACTGAATAAGTACTGATGGCGGCCGCATCGCCGTCATCACGAGGAGAATCAGTGGGGTTAACTAGTCTCTCTAGTGAGCCTGAGTTTCGGTCACCCTGGCCATTCCTTGACCAGTGGGTGCGATATAAGAAGATGGTTGGTAACAGCTACGTCTTCGATTGCTTGCCCTGCCTCCCCAAGACCACAGAGTTGAAGGTGAGCAAGAGCACCAAGGCCAACCTGAAGAGCCACTTCAGGAGGATGCATCCTGCTACGGCAATAAAGTTTGATGAAGCATGCTCGGCCAACCAAGGCACTGGTGGCCGCACCAGGAGAAGGTCTGACCAGTCAGATGATGACAGCAGTTCAACCAGTAAAAAGACGCGGCACATGTCCATCGTTGAGACCTTTGGCACCGTGCCCCAGGGCAGTGGCGTCCTGCAGTCCGCCATCGACAAGACAATCGTCAGGTTTGTGGTGGACAACATGTTACCGCTACAGACTGTAGACAGCCAGAGCTTCAAGGACATGGTCCACACTCTCAACCCTAGTGAAGAAGTACCCTCCAGGAGGACGCTGGGTAGAAGGATCATCAAAATCTATGAGGAGATGAAAGAGAGCCTCACCAGGTAAGAATCTAAGAATATAACTATTCAAATATTCTTACATTTATATTATAAAATAAATAAATGGTACTAGTTTACGATTGTGGTCTCGCCCAATCACTCCATCCGTTGATCTATTGTATTGAAGATTGAAATACTGATATGCGTAATAATGATAATATAATGATTAATGAATAACGAACTCACTGACCTTTATGATGGCCTTATCTAGTTAGTAATTAACAATCATTATATATCTTACATTTCAGCAATCTGGAGCAAGTCCAGTGGGTGGGGACTACAGCTGACTGCTGGTCAACTAACAAAAAGGGCTACCTGGGTATGACTGTGCACTGGCTGGACCCAATCACCAGAGACAGGAAGATGGCTGTCCTGGCCTGCAAGAGGATCATGGGGAGCCACACCCATGATGTACTGGGCCAGGTCATGGAGAACATTCACAGCCAGTTCGGAATAGAGGCCAAAGTCACCATGTAAGTTATTGCATTTTTTTCCGAATTCTTGAATATTAATAGAATAGCTAAATAATTAAATATTTTGAATATTAATATATTCTAAAGACTTTTTTTTTATCTGTTTCAGGACAACAACAGACAATGCTGCCAATTTTCAGAAGGCATTTGTCCAGTTTTCCTCTGACTTTAATGTCCACCAGAAAGAGGAGGCTTGCGTTCCTAAAGCTGAGGATGAGCCTGCTGATGCCCACCTAGAGGAGCTCATCGCTAACCCGGAAGAGAGCCATGAGAACGTAGACGTGGAGGTGTGTTGAATTCAATAGACTAAGAATACACTGAAGTGCATACTGAGTAGTACTCTGGACAATGTAATGACTATTTTAAAGATTGGTTCACAATTTGAAATTTAAATTATGCATTTGTGATCATTTCTTAAGTAAATTGAATGTTTATTTATTTATTTATTTTTTCAGTTCATCACAATTGATGACATGGAGGAGGACAGCATCATCAAACTGCCCAGGCACCACATGTGTGCAGCGCACATGCTAAACCTGGTTGCCAGTGCTGACATAGAGAATCACATGCCTGGAGAGTTCAAGAAGGTCTACCGAAGCACCATTGCCAAGGCCCAGGCACTGTGGAACAAGCAGGGTAAGTCATAAATAGGAAAAAGAAAATGAAACAAAATAATTCAGCAATAATCTGATATTTTGAAATATGAAATACATCAGAAATAATGCTAAATTTTCTTCCAGGAACAAGTACCGTGTTTGCGGATAGCCTGTACAAGGCTATAAACAGGCTACTCACTGTCCCCACCAAAACAGGATGGAACAGCCTTTACGACAGCCTGGTGGTCCTCAACAAAGTGCTGGCGGATAAGAAAGAACAGCTGCTCAGGTGCATGAACCAACAGAGGAACCTGACAGTGTTTGTCCAGAAGGACATTGACTTCATGTTGGAATATGCTAAGGTAAATATTACTTGATAATAAATATCTAATAAACTATAAGTTGGGCATTATCACGATATTTTTTTTTTCTTTTAAGTATATGCTTCCATTTTAAAAGTAGTTAATACTAAATATATGTCCATTTTCAATTATCAGGTCATGGCACCAGTCGCCAGTGCGCTGGATCACATCCAGGGAGAGAAGCAGTGCTACCTTGGCTGCCTGATCCCCACCATCATTGTGACCAAGAAGAAACTGGTCGCCTTGAGGACCAGCGGCAACCTCCGGTTCTGCGAACCCTTGGCCAAAGCCCTTCTCGCTGCCATGGAGAGGAGGTTTGCCGCCACCTTAGAGGACGAGGAGTGTCTTCTGGCCACTGCCTTCCATCTCAAGTTCCGCCTCAAGTGGATGGGGACTTTTGTATCAGGATCAGAAGAGAGGACAGTCAAGAAGTCGGAAATTCAGTCCCTGATGGAGACGAAAGTGGAGGAATATTTATTGCGCAGTGAAAGGAAGACCGAAAACACTAGCAGCAGCGAGGAATTGGAGGCTGGAGATTATTATGCCAGTATTTGTGATGAGGACACTGGGTGTCATTCCAAGTCAACAAAGTCAAGAGCTGCTCATATTGTGAAAACATGGCTGGAAGGCAAAGGGACCGAGAGCCTAGCAGACCCAGCCTTTAACAGCGAAAGTGTTCTGATCAACCTCTTCTTGAGATATAATACTGCGATGCCGAGCAGCACCGCGGTGGAGCGTCTGTTTTCTCTTGGGAAGGACATCATGAGGGCCAAGAGGAGCTGCTTGTCTGATGATAACATGAATATGCTGATGTTCACCAAAGCCAACATGAGCATGTATTACTAATAGTTATTAAGGCTCCCACAGGGAGACTGTCACACACTCACAGCTGAATCAGACATATAGTACCACCATCTTCGCCATTTCTAGAATGACACTCTGTACATATAAATACAACTCGTACGGAGTGTCGTTCTAGAAACAGCGAGGATGGTGGTAGTGGTACTGTATGTCTTATTCAGCCTTCCAGCAACTCTTAATTACGGTTAAAAAGCTTTGTGAGACTGTACAGGTCTACGCTTGCTGGTCTGAGCATGTGCAGTTCACGAGAGACGAGTGTTTGTAAACAAAAGCGCCAGCTTTGACGGTGGGGACCCCAAATAACACAACACTGGTTCAGGCATTTCTAGTATTACCGTCCATATGTACGTGTCAACGTGTGGTTTTCAGGTTTTGTAAGTTTTCTAAAATACAGATAATGAAAATTTTAATTCATCTGTGTTTTTTATTTGAAATATCAATATAGTATCGTTTTCGCCTATCGGACTTATCGCCTGCTAGTATCGGAATTGTGGATTTATATCGGGTATCGGTCATCGCCTATATTTGTATCTCCATTTAACGAATATCGGTTAGCACCAATGAGATTTTCCATTATTGGATATTGGGAATAAGGTTTTCTGTTATCGTGCCCAGCTATGCGTATGTGTGAAATAGTTAAGTTTGGTGATGCATATTATAGTCATTGCAAAGTTAAGGAGAGCAAGGTATGAAGGCCAGCTTTAAATATTCTCCAGTTAACTATTATGTGTTAAACCCTCAGGAGGATGCCACGTAACACTGAAATCAAGGCAAAAGTGAGGGATGTGGCAAAGCTACATGAGGTAGCTGCTGACCTGTCCCAGAGCAACGGGGAGGTGCTGGAGCAAGAGGACACATTCTTCAATAGTCAACAGGGGAGACTGAAACTAAGAATCATAAAGGTCCTACATCTTTTTCTGACCCTCTGATGCTTTGTATCACTGAGCAAGTTTGCCTTCTTGGTCTCTGCTTTATTTTACATTATTCATGAAGTGCATTGAATGTGAAGAAATGCATATAACAACCCTTTCACAATGCATACTAAATGAGCTTATTTATATTCCAGGGCAAGAGGGAAGAATTGATTTACTATGAGAGGCCAGACAAGGAGGGTCCAAAATGTAGCGACTATGTGAAGGTAATGCACTTTCTTTTCCTGTTGTAATTTGATTTTGGGTGAATGAAAATAATAGTAATGATGATTCAGATGTATGTGTAAGGAGGGACAAAGGAGGATTCTAAAACAGCACAAAACAATGCAGAAATGAAAGAAATCAGTGACAAAGCAAGTTATGTTAATGTTGTATCTGTTGTAACACTATTGTGACAGAGCTCAGTCTGAATATTATGGAGGAAGGATAAGAAAAGTGGAGTAGGATGGGAAGGAGAAGGAAAACGATGGGGAAAATGGAATGAGAGTAGGATGGAAGAGTAAAAGTATGAAGAAAAGGAAGGAGGAAAGAAATGTGGGTATGTATAACTGTTGTAATATATATTAAACCCAATTTTCATGGATACACAAGGAAAGGATGTACAAGAGGCTGGTTGGCTTACGTGTGGCATCTTTTGAGAATTATTAACTTAAATTTGCTGATACCCTTAAATCTGTCACGACACTATCAAACTTTACATGGTATTCTCTTTAACTGTACAACAAATTCATAATACATTCATCTACTATCCTATTTGTGAATCCATTTCTGCCTGCTTCCTTCCTAATCCTGAAGCCACTGCTGTGCATTCCAAGATTTTATATTCTACATAAGTACTAATTCACACCTCTTGAATTTATCTTATGGCAACATACTAACATTAACCAGGTAGCAGCGACGGGCCAAATTTGTGGCTTTACCGGGTAGCAGCGATGGGCCAAATTTGTGCCATGATATAAACCCCCCAAAATAGATGATACATAATCTGATCACAAATGCTTTGATATATATTATGAAATGGTTTGTGAGGGATGATTTTTTCTCATTTTTCTCGCTTAGAGGGTCCATTACGAAACATGATCCCCGCTGCTACTGGGTTAACTTTTATGTTTTATTTGTCCTTATTACAGGTAGAAAGGCAACCAGGGGGGCTCAGCAATGACATGAAGCTGTTACTGAGTCGTTCGCTGGGGGTCAAGGGAACTGTTAAGAAGACCAGGACGCTGTACATGGTGGGCCAGACCAGGGTACATGTGGACAAGGTGGAGGGGCTTGGGGACTTCATGGAACTAGAGGCAAGTATACTGTTCAAACTAACCCCGTAAATAAGCCCCTCCCACATTTACCCAGAATCGCTAAGATGACTCAACCTTTCCCATCATACTACTATAAATCGTTTACTGTTCAAATTAACCTTGTGAATAAGCCCTGCCCACATCTATCCAGGATCGCTAAGATGACTCAACCTTTCCCATCATTCTATTATAAATCATTTACTGTTCAAATTAACCTTGTGAATAAGCCCTGCCCACATCTTCCCAGGAACTATTAACAAGACTCAACCTTTCCCAGCATCCTACTATAAATCATTCACATTGATTTAGCAAAGCTCTGTCTACAATATACAATAATAAGATTTAACTTTTTCTCAGTATCTATCAACCACATACAATCTTTGGTCCAGAGAAATGGCTTGCTTGTGGGTTGGTCGATGATGTATGCTTTAGTGGCTAAGGGGGGGCTTCTTTGCCAAGTTAACCCTTAGACAGCAGCAGTATCTGACGAGTACCTCCCCCAAAAAATGAATCTATAAATATATAGTCACTGCCGACCATAGGACCGTAGCATAAATATAGTTTCACCGCATAATAGATGTTTTAACTATTGTCTACATATAGATTCTACCCCAATCTGGAGGTGTTGTTATACTTATTGACCTCTCTTTTGGGTACTCTTTACTTTTATCTTTTATGGGAGCGGTGAGAAGTGGCTTTTTTTTACTCTTTATTGCCCTTGTGCCGTGTCCTCTGATTTAAAAAAAAAAAAAAAAAAAAAACTGACTGACTGAATTTTGGACAGTCTACATATAGTTTCTCTGCCATCTAAGGGTTAATATAAACAGAGTATGATGTGGGTAACAGTGATAGCATACATGTTCTTCCTGCTCTTCATTCCATCTTTCTCCACATCTTTTAAAAGCATTACGTTTTTCATCTCTCAGTTCTATCTATGTATATTTAAATGAGGCGCTCCACACTCCAATGTAAAGAGAATGAAGGTTGAAAGAAGAGGGAATATATACAAAAAAAAGGTAAATCAAGGATACAAACATTACCACCATCACCAAAGAAAAATTTAACCCCCCCAAAAATATGTACCCATTAACCTTCGGCTTTGGCTATGGGAAAGCCGAGAAGTGGCCGAGAAACGCAAAATTACACTGCATTTTGAGACAAAGAAAAGAGCATGAAACGTACATCAGAGTACTCCTCTCATAACCATAAAACTGTTAAAAATATTTACTTTTACTCAAACTCCATTCTTTTTGGGTGGTGTTTGTTACAAAATAAACAGTCTCGTGACATGTGGCATCTAGCCTAGAGTCCCTTGTTGTCTACTTTAGATAATTTGACAAGTAGTTACTGTGTGGATAGCTAATTCAATCTGCCATGACCTTACAGCACCACCTATGACAAAAAAGCCCATCTCAAGATCACTCACCCACCACAATGACCCAGGGCATGTATGGTGGGTTGCTTTATGCCACCACCGCCTACAATTAGCTCGAATTATGGGTTTTATGGTGAGCCCTTTTTAGGGTTCACTGTACCACAGCCATGACTCGTGAAAGCCCAGAAAAGGGTCTGCCAACGTTCTCGGGTTAAACTGGACAAGAGTAAAAAAATAGGCTTTTACAAAACATAACAATAATAGTATATATAGTTACGAGTAGCAGGCTTTTTTTTATTATTGTTTCCTTTTTTTGTGCCCTTGAGCTGTCTTTGTTGTTAGAAAAATAAATACATCTCCCCAGGTGATGCTGAGGGATGACCAGTCTTTGGAGGACGGGGAGAAGATTGCTACTGACCTGCAGGAGAAGCTTGGCGTCAAGCCGGAGGACCTGCTCACCGGAGCCTACATGGACATGATCTTGAAGCAGTGACATTGAAAGTGAATGATCTGTTTGTGGTGTGCTTTCATGATGGCTGCTAATGGATCTCGTTCACCCAAGGAAACTAACATTAAGTGTACTAGCTTTTTTAATTATTGTGATTCTTGATGGCTGCGTTTGAAATCTTACCCATCACAGTGAGATATTGTCAATGCTATGTTTTTATATGTAATGTTTCAACAATAAAGATGTTGAATTGAACTGCTAGTGATTCCTTTTCTTATTTTGGCTGTTTAAAGATAATATACATAATACACCACACTGGCTGTTTTGATAGTCCACCACAATAATGTAATAAAAAACAATTTGCTCCTAATTCCTGCTCCCTTAATGCCTATAGTATTTCAAAAGTATGGAGCATTAAGTTGATAATACATGTAAATACATGCAGTAGAAATGGTTCTATAAGAGGTGCATGTGGTGTTTCAGGATGGGATGGTGAAAGTAATTAAAGTGTGAGAGGTTTGGTATGGGTGCGACACTGAAGGAGGTGGATTGTGGAGTGGTGGAGTGGGTGAAGTGTGGTGCATTGAGATGGCCTGGACACATGATGAGAATGAAGGAGAATGAACTTGTGAAGAGTGTGAGGGAAGGATTGAGGGACAGGGTGCCAGGGGAAGACCACCTGTGGAGTGGATCAATAAGGTGAGCGAGAATTCAAGTGAGAGTCAGAAGTAGCAGGATTGAGTGTGCTGAGAGGGAGTGCCACAACAGGGAGATGGAGACACTTCTGCCTCGGCCACCCCCTGGAGGGAAGTTCCCGTGGAGGAGAAAGGTGTTGGAGATATAGAATATGGATAGAACCTTATTTGGCTCACAGGAGAAATAAGCACAATGGCTTGGTCCCATAAGATTATCAAAACACACACAATAGGCACGCCTAACATCACCATAGCTGATCCAGGATTCAGTATGTTTCCTAACCTACAGGCGGTAATGTTATAATTGTATTTCATTAAGAATCCTTATAACCAAACAGAACAATAATATGAAAATACGTTCATATTTTATATGACAACTGTGGGCCGAGGCAGCAGCGCACGCCATTTTGCTGGTATCAGTTACCTTATATAAGCATATTTTTATTGCACAAAGCAGGTGATGTCACTTATTGTGACTTTGTGAGCTTTCATGTTTATCTGTTTGTGTATATTTCATGGAGGCATAACTTACATTAATACTTTCAATGTTACTAGTGACATGAATTTGTGACCATTTATCACAATAGAATTTCAATTTCACTCAATTAAGTGAATCAGACACCATAGAAATATTACCAGTGTGTGTATGAGTGAATACAAAGAGAAGCACATACTTTGATTTAACTTCAGGATGTCTCGTGGATCATTTATAAATGAAAACAAAAAAATCTGGATAGGCTACTCTTAGACCACTACCGCCACTCAAGGCACAAAAAGTCCCCCCACCAAGTTTGTGCACCATATTTGGTGGTTAGGTGCGCCTATTAAGCCTATCTCATTCATTTTTAATTTCATTCACTCTGATCCTCCATCTTATCAGTTTACACAATGTCTTACACACACACACACACACACACACACACTTCCTGGCCCAATCTATCTCTATTCCAGTCTAATTTCTCTCACTTTCCAACAATACATTCCTCTATTTAATCATGCACACATCACCTCCATACTCACTCACCTCAATCCTGTAAAGAAATAGGTCAGAACTCTGGATAAAAGAAAGTATTTGCTTCATCCTCTTACTTTATTTTTCTTTTAGATCATTCTGGCCAACAGGGGATTGATCTGGTCTTCCCTGTTGCCAAAGTCACCACCCTCCACAAAGTGGTTGGTCTTCTTCCTCCACCCACCGGTTGGGTTGTTCAGCTGGAAACAGACGCACAAGAAGCGTTAATAAAAAGGCAGACTAGCACATGGATGAAGATTACCAGTAGTTTTATTACAATCTACTTTTGACACATTAAAACTTTAGTAATCAAATTTTTGCTGCTTGAAACCACACAAAGATATAGACAAAAATGACTCCACTTAGATGTTAAAAAATAATCCTGTCTTACAAGACCTGAAGACCCACAGGTTTGGCCACATTAGTTATTTTTTGCTACAACAGCTCTACAATCATTAGTTTATTCTCTTTTGTCTTTATGTGCAGACCCATTATGATGGTGAACTATCTTGAGGGTCACTGGATGTCTGTTCTCACTAATTTGGATGTGGACAGATTTAGCTTTCTATTAGTTTTAGTTCATCAAAATGTACCCACCTTGAAGGGCCACAGGAAGTTTGTAGCGGCCTGGAAGTTATCGCCGACACGGTAGATCTCGTGAACAAGATCCTCAACACAGATGATGCCCTTGGACTCTGCAGAAGGAAGAAAGCACACATGAGCAATTGTACCGAGTCTTGCTCTTTTTTTTTTTTTTTTTTAATCTTTACAGTATAGAAGTCTTGCTTTTTTTTTTTTATCTTTACAGTATAGAAGTATAGAAATGTGGTCACACAAAAGCTCTCTCAAGGCTATATTCACTCAGCTTTTTGATCACCTAGCTATTATTAGGTATTAAAAAAGAAATACACACACAAAACCTCTCTCCACGAGGCTATACTCACTCAGCTTCTTCTCAATCATCTCGTTGTTGGTGATGGGGATGCGGCGGTTGTCAATCTTGCCGTAGCCGCGCTTGTACACCAGCTGCTTGACACTCTTGAGGTTAGGGTAGCCCCAGGCAATGAAGGGCTCGGCGATACGCAGCATGTTGATGGTGGCCTGAAGGAGGGTATATACTCGTGAATATATATCAGAAAGTGCAGGGTGCTGGCGTATGGGTCCTGATGTTACCCTTAGAGTAACTTGCATTCCTCTCTTATAACTTAAATCCAACTGAGTGTCAATATTATCTTAGTAAACTGATTTTTGATGCTTGGTCCTCTCAGTTAGCCAGACCCAATTTATCCCAATGATCTATCAGCAAAATGTTGTGGGCACTTTTCTTTACCTTGTTCAGCTTGACGAAGACACCATTGTTGATCTGCAGAAGACGGAACAGCTGCAGCACCTTGCGAACCTTGGGGTGCACCTGGTTCACACTGGGGACAAATTAAGAAATGATAATGAAATTGTGAGGAACGAGTGGACCCTGACACTGCTATAAATCGAGCAGAGGCATTATTAGAACAAGACTGACATGTGAACGTAAGGAGCCATGGAATTATGACAGCGGTGTAATAATAAGAACACAGAATAAAAATGACACGTGAGAGAAAAATGGTAAAGCTAGCAAGTGTTCCTGACACAGTGCTGGGAAAAAAAGGGCGCAAATGCTTGAATAAGTGAAGATAAGTGACTTTATTTCAGTTAAGAGTTACGTAATACTGAAAAGGAAGGTGTGTGAATAAGAAGGGAGGAACGAGAGGAGGGGGACCTAAGAAGCGATACAAAGCGTTACAGGTCAAAAGAAGAGTATGTACATATGGAGCCTTTCAATCAAGACAAGTGTAATTATAGGAATGGACAACAAAAGAGACAAATGTAAGTATGTAAGTATGAGGCATTATAATCATAACATACGTAGAAAGAAAATATCAAAGTATATATCAATGAGGAATTTAACTTATAAGATATTTGATAATTAGAAACAATTATAAGCTATCGCAACTCCTTCCACATCACATCCTTCACTGCCAGAACAACACTCACCCCCTGATCCTGATAACGAAGGCCAGCTTAGCCTCGGCAGGGACAATGACGGAGCCCTCCTTCTTGGCTTCCCGGATGAGCTCAATCTCCTGCTTCTCGACGGAGCGGTACTCCTTGATGTACTTCTCAGCACGGCGGAAGATTGTCATGCGCTTGGCCCTCAGAGCCTTCTTAGCCTGGAGAGAGGGAGAAAAGGCAGAAGTGTTGTATCAGTATTAGTGATGGTATTAAAAAATAGGGCGTATGATTTCATGTTAGATAGGTATTAGTTCTAAATGCGTGGCATTACAATTTAAAAGTTTATTGAGTACCTTAACAGTACACAGTAAAAGAGCTGTATTCTCAGTGTTAATGTGGGAGACAGTAAATGAATGTTTAGTTTTGAATAAAATAAAAAAAAAGGACAAAAAAGATGACGAAACAAGCAAAAAAATAATTGAAAGTGTCTGAGTGCTGCAATTCATTCAAGAGAAAAAGATTAATGGGTGTGATGGGAAAAAAAAAAAAAAAAAAAAAAAAAAGGATGAAGAGGAAACTGAATTACAAGGCAATTCAATGTGATATAGGTCACACACACGTACACATAATACAATAATAAATCAAATAATAATATAAAGGGATGAATATTCACCTGGATGATGGCAGCGATCTTGTGCTTCTTGGCAGCCACCCTCCTCTTCCTGCGCTTGAGGAGGATCTCGGGCACGGCGGGCAGCTTCTTGGCACCACCGGCCTCCTCCTTGGCTGGGGCCTTCTTCTTGGGTGCAGGCTTCACCTTGGGCTTGGCAGCCTTAGCAGCAAGCTTCTCAACCCTGGCCTTGGCAATCTCAGCCTTGGTCTTGGGCTTGATCTTAGGCTTAGTCTTGAGGGCTGGTGCTGCAGGCTTGGCTGAGGCAGTTTTCTTGGGAATGACCACCTTCTTCTTTCGCAGAGCCTTGTCTGCAGGCTTCTTCTTCCTCACTCGCAGCCGCTTGGCCGGGACCTGGGCGGGGGTCGCTGTCTTCCCCCTGGAACACATGGGATGGTTACAACAGAACCTGACCTAACATTTGTATCCAAACCTTAGACAATAAACTGGCAATTAGTTTAATTTCACCACCCCAGGGAAAATTTTAGGACGCACCGTTAACACTAAATACGTGGGTGAGCCTGGCAGGACCGCATGGTGATGGGTAATCAAAGGTAAATCAACACTTCCCAAACACTCATGAGTAATGACAATAATCAAAACCAAGCTGTTCCAACACACACACTGGCACACTGTGCCAAAATCACAGAGAACTCCAGTGAATGAGGAGATTAAAACAAGAAGTCAGCTTCCCTGCCCCAACAACAGACCATGTGCCAAGAACAAAGTCGAAAGAGGTGAAACAATACAGAATTTGAAGGCGCCATATACAAGCTTATCTTAGAACTGTCTATTACAAGGCTAAAACACCTCAGCCAACCTGAGATGTTAACCAAGAACACCCAGCACTGAAATTCAAGAAATTCAACAATACCAACTTTTGAACGGATAAAAATTCTTGATTCGATGCTAATGATCAATGTGTTAGTAATTCATGTACTGTTACTGGACCAGGGAAGTGAAAATAAACCACGAAATATGTACGGCAGGCACCTGACCATGCCAGACACCAATAAATACGACCAAAATACATGGTAGAAGTATAATCAGACGTTAATAGACAATACGTAAACAACTAATACATAATACCTCGACAAAGATTTCTAATGGTCAAAGAAAATTAAAGTAAACCAAGAAATACAGAAACACACTCGGCCATGCTAACCCGCCACTAATGACAGACTTACTACGGTGCACTAGGGTCAAATTAAAGGCTACAGGGCAACACGTAAGTAATTAACCCGCCAAACCTAAACCAACACCTAAATTAACGAGGAAAAACATAATAAACTCAGAAATATAGAAACACACCCGGCCATGCTAAACCACCCTAATGACGGACTTGATAAGGTGTCCTAAAGTCAAATTAAAGGCTAAAGGGCAATACGTAGGTAATTGACCCGGCATACCACAACCAACGCCATTAATTAACGAGGGAAAACAAAATAAACCAAATAATCCACCCGGCCATGCTCACCCAGCCTGCCAGGGGAGGATGTAAACATTGCACCAACACACTATTTTCACCCTTAATGGCACCTTTCCTTCACTTAACACTAATGGCGCGGGCAGCCGAGGCCTTAATGGTCCCGCCGGGCGCCATTAAGGCCTCCGTGGCGCCCTGATGGAGGAGATAATGGTAGATGAAAATAAAGTCCCGGAGCCACTCACGTCTCCACCATGTTGCTGTTGCTGGAAAAGGGGGAAAGAGAGGAGACAAGGGACGGTCTGGGTGCGCGCTGATTTTGTATTTTTGTTATTTTTGTATTTCTGGTGTTTTGGTGTTATTTTTGTGGCTAGAGTTTTCGTTAATTTTATTTTTGTACTTTCGGGGGTAGTTATGGGATATGGGATGTAATTAAGAGCGTGGGAGACATAATTATGGTGACCAACGCGCGCTTTTTTAATATCTCTTTAGTATTCCACGAGACATTATTATTTGTTATCACGCATTATTTTACTAATTTGATCATTTTCACAGTTTTCAAAAGCTATTTATGTCGAAAAAGTGGGAGACATGTGATGGTCTGCGCGCTTTTTTTTTGTTATTTTTGTATTTCTGGTGTTTTGGTGTTATTTTTGTGGCTAGAACTTCTGGTAATTTTGTTTTTGTACTTTCGGGGTTTTTACCTTTCAAAGTAGTTATGGGATATGGGATGTAATTACTTAAGAGCGTGGATCGAGGCATATGGTGACCCTGCTGCGCGCGCTTTTTGAATATCTCTTTAGTATCCACGAGACATTATATCACGCATTCTTTTACTAATTTAATCATGTTCACAGTTTTCAAGAGCTATTTATATGTTGAAAAGTGGGAGATATGTGATGGTCTGCGCACGCTTTGTTTTAAATTCCCTACTGAGACCTTACTATTAAAATTTTGTTATTACGTATTTTACTCATCGGATTAAGCTCCTCTGTTTTAAGGAGCTATTTATGATATTTCTAAAATCTTACATACGTGTCATGGAAATAATGTTAATGTAAAGGGTTTTATTTCATTAGTTCCTTTTTTTTTTGCCCTCGAGCTGTCTCCTTTAAAAAAATATAAAAAATAAAATCTGCCATCTGACGCCTTACACATATTTACCTGGATGTGTTACGCTTATTTTCGTTAAACTTATGATGGCTGAATAACTTGCTTTCATGTTTTGCTGTTATCTCAACCTCTAAACCATTTCAGCTGTATTCTAGTTTATATTTCATCTTGATTAGTTATTGTTATTCCTAGTTATTCTTGAAGTATAGTTACCTTGTTATTCCTTTTTTTTTTTTTGTAGGTATACAGGATTTGAGCTTTATTGGATAGTTGTTCCTATAAGCCTTAGTTATAGTTATATAGTTGAGATAGTATGATACGTTTTCCATTAAGCGCCAGGGTCAACATCAAGGCATTGTGACCTGGCACTCGTACGTTTCTCTGCCCTTGAAAACATCCTACAAGCTCTAAACTCATATCTCTCACTCTATATAGGCCGGTATTACAAGACTTTCGCTTCTCACATTATCTGCTTCTAAAGGTCAAAGAGAGGGTCAATCGTGTTCTAATTAGTGTTTCTACAGGTTCATGGTTCAGAGGAAGGGTCACACTACCACCAGGGTCATAGAACTACTCCTGGAAATGCCCTCAACTCCTATGAAAGCCTTGTCAAATAGGCGTTTCTACAGGTTCATGGTACAGAGGAGGGGTCACACTACCACCAGGGTCATAGAACTACTACTGGAAATGCCCACAACTCCTATGAAAGCCTTGTCAGATGGGTGTTCTTGGGCAAATGTCTTATAATACGACCCCATATCTTTTATCTTAAGTATCAATGATTCTGTTACGAAAGGCAAACTTCTTCACTTCTTTTCTGCATCTTGTTTTCCTCAATTTATGTTAAGTCCCATTGTCCTCCCACTAACCCTTGCAAGTCGGTTCCTGCCCACATGCTTAAGTCCTTATGAGTTTGAAAGTTGGAAAGTTTCGTTTAGTCGGTGCAACATCTGTGGTCAGGGAGAGACACAAGGGGAAGGAATTATAGAAGGGAACACATCCCAGGAGACGGGACACAACCCCCGATTAATACCTGGTACCCATTCACTGCTGGGTGGACAGGGGCGTAGGGTATCGGAAAAATCGCCCAATTTTTTCCACTCCGCCCGGGAATCGAACCCGGGCTCTTTATGAGTTTGAATACCTTAATTAAATCAACTCTTCTCTCCTGCAATATGGGTAGCTCCAGTTTGCAGGCCTTCAGTGTATAAGTGTGTGTGTGTGTGTGTGTGTGTGTGTGTGTAACTGACATGAGCTACTGTTGACACTTATCACTTTGTCATCTCATCTTATACAATGTTATATGGATCTCTCCCGCTACTCACCTTTATATTTTTCAAAACAAACACTTTCTTTTCATTAGCAACTAAAAGAGGTTAGGTTTATGGAAAGGGATGATATGCAATAAACATATTTTCATGAGCTGTCTTGCATAAATGAACTGTAGCCCTGTAGGAAGTTTTTTTTACTTGTCATGGAAAGTGATGATGATATTGTAATTTCTAGTGGCCAATGATTTTTCAGCTCTTACTTTTCATATCTCCTGACAAAAGGGATCTGGCAACACCTTTTAAGTTTTTATCCCTACCCAGGAGTATCTCAATACACATCTTGCATTCATTAACCTGGTAGCAGCGACGGGCCAGATTTGTGGCTTTACCGTGTAGCAGCGACGGGCCAAATTTGTGCCATAATATAAACCCCAAAAAATAGATGATGCATAATCTGATCATAAATGCCTTGATATATATTATGAAATGGTTTGAGTGATGATTTTTTCTAATTTTTCTCGCTTAGAGGGACCATTAAGAAACATGATCCCCGCTGCTACCGGATTATGAGGACAGACATCAAACAATGAAAATGAGAAAATTGACAATATAGAAGAATAATATATCTTAGGAGAGTATTTTCAAAGAAGTTTGCAACAATGCCATAAGTAGCTGAGAACTCATGTTATTTCTTAGGTTATGAAACACTTTGAAAATACAAGATGCACTCAGATGATTCGAGGCACACTAAAATCACCTCAAGGCCTTTGAAAACACTCCCTCTGGTGACATATTACTTCCGGGTCCATATTCTTCAAATCATCACAGGTGGACAAAGGTTAATTAAGAAAGGTTAAGGTTACAACACAATAATAGCGACCTGAAGATTTATTACGACTTTTCAGAGGGTTCCGTCACAGCAGGAGCAAGAAGGGAGTCATGGTTTGGTGGCAAGATGGTAACACAGCTAATATATAACTTTTAAATAATATAACAACTCTTCATAACAATTTCAGGGGTAGAATTTCACCATTTTATTCTTTTCATTGGTACTTTCTTGATCTTCTTCACTCTTCCTTTCCCTCCTCCTCCTCTCTCACTGCATAATAAATAAATCTAAAAATCTATACACCCAAATTTGGTCTCACGAGAAGAATTTAACCATTTTACTCCTTTTGCTGGCTGGTTCTTGGTCTTCCGCTCTCTTCTTTTCCTTCCCTTCCTCCTCATCATCCTCATCGCTGTCAGAGTGGTGGGCGGAGTGGAAGGTGTACAGGGGCAGGGGTCTAGGCACGAAGGGGTCCAGGGTCCACTTGGGGTACATGCGCTTGAAGAGGTGGAGCAGCACTGTGTCTTGTGACTTGAGCTGCCCGTCGAAGTAGCATTTCATGTGTCCGTGTGTCCCTGCGGAGGAAGGAGAGGAATAAAAATGTAATGCTGCCTTCCTTGATGTTCTAAAATCCTGTGAAAGTGACTCGCCCCTTTTCTTTGTTTAATGTCCTATTTTCCCTCATTTGGTTGGACAGGTCAATGAAAAATTAAAAAAATGTAAAAGTGCTCATCCTGTAGAATAAAATATCTTCCTTTAACCGCGTACCAGTGACGGGCCAAATTTTTGCCATGATATAAACCCCAAAAATAGATGATACATAGACTGATCACAAATGCATTGATATATATTATGAAATAGTTTGTGTGAGTGATGATTTTTTCTCATTTTTCTCACTTAGAGGGACCATTAAGAAACATGATCCCCGCTGCTACCGGGTTAAATGTACATCCCTTCTCTAAGTCCTGGAATAACACATAATGCACTTTTCTTCCTCTTTTCTACCGGGTTAAATGTACATCCCTTCTCTAAGTCCTGGAAAAACACATAATGCACTTTTCTTCCTCTTTTATGTCCTACAATATAAACACAATCCCTTTCCCCTTGTCAACCCACCAAGAGGCTCCTTGATGTGTCCTCGCCGCCCCCACTTGGTCCTCAGCTCTACTGGCTTAAACCACTGCACGTCCTCGCGGTTGAAGAACATGTAGCGCACCACGGCTGTCTTGCGGTTGACCTGGTGAGGGGGAAAGAGAGATGGGAACAAGGAAAATAGCATTATTGGTATATGTTTTTTTTTTTTTTTAATTTTTTTTTTACAGCAGAGGACAGTGCAAGGGCGTAGAAAAAAGACCGCTACTTACTTACTTACTTACACTACTTACTGGTACTTTTACATGTTTATATAAGGGTATTTTCATGCACACAATTATCAAAAAGTATTCTGAGGCTCATAATTCAATTAAGAACATTATTCTTCTTTCATACATATGGGAAAAAAAGCATCAAAGGTTTCAGAAAAAAATAGTCTCTTGTTCTAAGGCATAAAAATCATCTTTGGTTTCGGGAAAATGTGAAATCTTTGAAATTAAATCCTACTGACCTTGAATGGATGGCCGCTAAGCACCACCCTCTTGGTCACTATCCTCTTGGGGTCAACACTCAGCAGGGATCCTGTGGCTACCAAATCCTGCAGAGAAATAAGAAAACACACTCTGTAAGTACTCATTAACCCGGTAGCAGCGACGGGCCAAATTTGTGGCTTTACCGTGTAGCAGCAACGGGCCAAATTTGTGCCATGATATAAACCCCCCCAAAATAGATGATACATAAACTGATCACAAATGCGTTGATATATATTATGAAATGATTTGTGCGAGCGATGATTTTTCCTAATTTTTCTCACTCAGGGGGCCCATTAGGAAACATGATCCCTGCTGCTACCGGGTTAAAGTAGAAGTAGATCATCATTTTTATTCATTAGTTAGATGTAAATAATTTTATCCTTGCGTCATGAAGATCAGGAACATATGTCTGTATTCCCTTGTATTGTAGAAGGTAACTAATGGTGAGGTGGGCTAAAATGCATAATCATAATCTGCTTAGAAAACATAGCAGAGAACGGTTACATGCTTTCTTGACTTGCCACTCTGACTGTGCAATAAATGTGATAATGATAATGGTATATTGCTGAAATAATGGTAAGAAAGATAATTTAAGACAGCATCCACTATGTATCTCATCTTAAACTCCATCTGTTCTAAGTAAAGGAGAAGCTTCATACATTCCCCAACAGAAGCCTAGTCATTCCTCACCTGAACTCTGTCTATACATATCGTCTTTCCTTCATCTGTTCTAGGTAAGGGTAAAACATTAAACATTCCCTAACAGCATCCTAGTCATTCCTCAACTCCTCCATCTATGCATATTTTTTCTTCATCTGTTTTAAGTAAGGGTAAAACATTAAACATTCCCTAACAGCATCCTAGTCATTCCTCAACTCCTCCATCTATGCATATTCCTTCTTCATCTGTTTTAAGTAAGGGTAAAACATTAAACATTTCCTAACAGCATCCTAGTCATTCCTTACTTCTTCAATCTATGCATATCTTTTCTTCATCTGTTTTAAGTAGGGGAGAAGCTTTAAACCTTCCCCAACAGCAGCCTAGTCATTCCTCACTTCTTCAATCTATGCATATCTTTTCTTCATCTGTTTTAAGTAGGGGAGAAGCTTTAAGCCTTCCCCAACAGCAGCCTAGTCATACCATCCTTTTCCTTTATGCATTCTAGGTAAGGGTGAAGCATTAACCCGTCCACTGTGATTGGCAAGGATTTGTCTTTCAGTGATATCCTGGAAACATAAACTCCCAGGTCTTTCTCTGCCTCTGTGATGGATAGTGGAGTGTTTCCCATGTGGTATTGGTATGCTGGATATCCCCTCCCAAGGTGCCTGACTTTAAATTTTTCTTCACTGACTTGTAACAGCCACTTTTTGTTCCATTTCTGTAGCTTGGTGATGTCTTTTTGTAGGAAATCCGCAGTTAAGGGGTTATCCCGGAAGCAGCGACGGGCCAAATATGTGGCTTTACCATGTAGCAGCGACGGGCCAAATTTGTGCCATGATATAAACCCCCCAAGATAGATGATACACAATCTGATCACAAATGTTTTGATATATATTATGAAATGGTTTGTGTGAGGGGTGATTTTTTCTCATTTTTCTCGCTTGGAGGGACCATTCAGAAACATGATCCCCGCTGCTACCGGGTTAAACATTCCCCCAACACAACCCTTTCCATTCCTCACCTGAGCTCCGTCCCCTCGCTGCCGGAAGACCAACACAGAGGCCGGGGAGAAGGTGATGGGGGCAAACATGGTAGCCACGACGGTGCTGCCAGGGTGGAAGAACCGAGCAAACTGTGAGGATGGAGAGAGAGAGAGATGTGGAAGTTAGATTGATGCCTGGTGTGATAGTGACTTCAAAATGGTTGATATGTACTCTTCTTTTTCTTCTTCTTCTCATTGAATGTCCTTACTTTCCAATATGGGGTGCTGCTGCCCTATGTATCTCCTAAACAAGTATTTTCTCACCCTATACGACCTGTTGCTTCCCTTTGTAATACCTTCATAACACCCTGCTTCTCTTTTTTAATGCTAAATAGTGTTTGCTTATCCTGTACCACCTGCTACTTCCTTTTAGACCACCTGCATCATCTCTTTTTAACTGCTAACTAGTGATTTTTCTTCATGTACCACCTGTTACTTCCTGTTGGACCACCTGCATCATCTCTTTTTAACTGCTAACTAGTGTTTTTCTTCATGTACCACCTGTTACTTCCTGTTGGACCACCTGCATCATCTCTTTTTAACTGCTAACTAGTGTTTTTCTTCATGTACCACCTGTTACTTCCTTTTGGACCACCTGCATCATCTCTTTTTAACTGCTAACTAGTGATTTTTCTTCATGTACCACCTGTTACTTCCTGTTGGACCACCTGCATCATCTCTTTTTAACTGCTAACTAGTGATTTTTCTTATTGTACCACCTGTTACTTCCTGTTGGACCACCTGCATCTTCTCTTTTTAACTGCTAACTAGTGATTTTTCTTATTGTACCACCTGTTACTTCCTTTTGGACCACCTGCATCTTCTCTTTTTAACTGCTGACTAGTGACTTTTCCTCCTATACCACCTGTTGCTTCCCTTTGTACCACCTTATAACACCTGCATCTTCTCTTTTTATCTCCTAACTAGTGCTTCTCTTCCTGTACCACCTGCTACTTCCTTTTGGACCACCTAATGCTTTCCTTTTAGATATGCTAGCAAGTGCTTCCTTACTTTCTATTACCTGTTTCAGCTTCTCACCTTGTGCTTGTTGCCGGTGGAGTGCTCGCTGAAGATGGGCTGATTAGCGAACCTACGGAAGCCAACGTGGAAGATGAGGCGGTCCTTGGACCTAATGGGGCGGAAGTGGCCCTGGGGGTGGGACTTCATGACCAGGTTGACCACGGACATCTTCTGTTCGTGAGGCAGCATCCCGAACACCACCAGCGGGGAGTGGCTGGCCAGGTGTTCCTTGTAGAGGTGGTGTGGGACCTCCTTCACCTCCACCACCAAGAACCAACCCGGCTGTGCAATGAGAAATATCATTGAAACCATAAATGTTTGGGAGGATATGAATAACTAACATCATCATCATCATTTCGTTCAACGTCCATTTTCACTCTTCCTGAGCGGTTGGACGCTTTATGGCTCTCCTCCATTCTACTTTTTCTGCCTGATGTTCATCCAATCCCATCAATGCCAAGTCTTCCTGTATACACCTTCTCCTCGTTTTCCTAGTTCTAGCAACTGGTCTCCTTCCTTCTACCTCTTATCTCTCCACAACTCCCAGCACTGTATCCTCACCAGGTCTCTCTACATGTCCAGACCATCGGAGTCTTTCCCTTCTGAGCACTGTTTCTGATCAACTAACTAATACCAAAAAAACATTCCAGCTATACAGTGGGAAATATTATTGGAAGCACATAGATTTTTGGGTGATACTAATAGATTAACAAAAAATTTAACTAATATAAAATAACCATTGCGGCTACATAGTGGGAAGTGTCAATGGAACTAAGCAGACTTTTAAGTGGGGGATTGTAAACTACTTTTTTGGGGTATTATATTAAACTTTTGGGGGTGGGGGATTGTAAACTCTTATTTGGGGGAGTACTAAACATTTTTGGGGATGCAGCAAACATTTTTGGAGGGGTATTGTAATCTTTAATAGGGGAGGTACTAACTAACAAACCCACCCTTAACCCATAATAATAAGTACCGTACGATGGGGGAAAAGGGGACAACTGGGGTAAAAGAGGATGTCCACTTTTTCAGCTTAAAGACGAGAGGTTTAAGTGGAGGGGCGGAGGGGGGCGAGTGGGGGTGTTGGGGCGAGGGCGACAGGCCTAGGCCCACTTAAACCTCTCGTCTTTAAGCTGAAAAAGTGGACATCCCCTTTTTCCCCATTGTACGGTAATAATAATGATAATAAAAGAAATAACAAAAACTAACATCTTAACAACCCAACCCAGATATCTTTACCCCAAAACACCACTGTAGTAGTAATAAGAACAATAATAATAATAATAATAGTACGGTAACAAAAACAAACTGACACTCCACCAACCCAACCCATAAATCAACCCAAAACACCCAAGTCAACAGATCCTTACCAGCGCTCCCTCTCTCTCCTCCCGCAGGACTCTCTTTCTCGTCCGGTTGAAGTCCTCAAACTGGAATATCCTGGAGTAGTCGACGGGCAGGTTCTCGCTGGGGTCCCAGGGTGAGGTGCGGAAGCTCTGGAGGCCACGGTACTTCTGGAACCTGACCCTCGCCGCAACGTCCTGGGGCGTGTCCATTTCGTCCGGGAATGTGGCGTCCTCTCTCGCCTCTGTAAGTAGTTTTTTTTTAATGATTTTTCTTACGTGAATTATCTTTAACCTTTTTTCCTTCATCTTGTTTTCTCTTAATGTACTTGACTGACCCTTTCTGTGTAGTTTATTCTTTTTTTTGTCTCCTCTCATTTTATAGTCTTCTTTCTTTCTTGTTTCTGTAATTTGTTTTCCCTTTTTCAATTTTTTATTTTTACATTCTCTCTCTCTCTGTTGATGTAATTATTTTTTTTATCGATCTTCTTTCATGCATTTCTTGTCTCTGTAGTTTGTTTTCCCTCTTTCATTCTTTTATTTTTACTCCCTCTCTCTCTCTCTCTCTCTCTCTCTTTCATGCATTACTTTTATCTTTTTCTCTCAGCCTTTTCTTTTTAATCTTCATGCTTTCCTTTCTCTCTTTTGTGTAGTTTATATATTTCCTATCTCCTTCCTTTTAATCAAGTCCGTTCTTTTCCTCCTTGTCTCAGTAATTTAAGTTTCCCCATTTTCTCTTTCCTTACATTCTCTCCCACAACTCACCTCTCATCTTCTTCAAGGCATCCATTTCCTCCTTGTAGTCCACCTTCTCATCATAGTTGGCTCCTTCATTGTCCTCCACTGTCATCGTCTCATATTCTTCCTCGTCCTCCTCCTCCTCCTCGTCACTGCCCTCTTCCCCTTTGTCACAGCCGTCCTGGGACATGTTATCCACCGGTGTGTACCTCCCCATGCTGCTGTCCTCTTCATCTTCATCGTCGTCTTCATCGTCACCAACACTTCCTCCCTCTGTTACAAAAGCAAGATCAGGATGAAGAAACAAGAATAGAAGTTGGTATCTTTTCCTTCCTCTGTTAGCATTGTGATAAGTATGAAAATTGTGGTCTTGAAAAGCTAAATCTTGACATTTTTTTCATTATGGTGGAGACTGGCCAAGGTTACAAAAGCAAGATCAGGATGAAGAAAAAAAAGAGTAGAAGTTCATATCTTTTCCTTCCTCTGTTAGAAGTGTAATGAAAAATGTGGTCTTGAAGAGCTAAACCTTGACATTTTTTCATTATGGTGGAGACTGGCCAAGGGCATAAGCAAAACACATGAATAAAATATAATTGGTAGAAACACGTTGCTCCCACAAAGATAGAAGATACCACAAAAGTGATAAATATAGGGTTAGAAGAATCCTGAATGTGTGTAAGTCATAGGAAGGAAGACACTGACAAAGGAAGGCTGTTAACTTGTGAAAGGGATGAACGAATGAAGATGCTGGTTAACTCTTCCATTAGGGAATTTACCAGTACAGAGATGAGTTAAAGAAATCCTGAATGTGTGTAAGTCATAGGAAGGAAGACAGGAAGACACTGACAAAGGAAGGCTGTTAACTTGTGAAAGGGATGAACGAATGAAGATGCTGGTTAACTCTTCCATTAGGGAATTTACCAGTACAAAGATAAGCTTCAGTAGAAAGTATTGTAAAGTGAAGCCACAGGAAGGACAGAGGCATTTAGTTAGCAAGTCAGAGGAGGAATAAATGATGAAGGAAGTAACTCTAAAAGGATGAAGGTGAAAGAAATTATGCCCTCACCATCGTCACTTTCGACAATCCACGCTGCCTGGTACTCCGAGGTGCCCTTGGGGACCCTCTTGGTGTACTTCTTGGGCCCCATCCGTTTCTCAGCCTCGGCAAGTTCCTCCTCCGTTGGCCAAGTCTGCTCTCCTTCCATGGGGTCAACCTGGAGGAAAGCAAAGTTCATCATCATCATTCCGTTTTCAATCTTCCTGAGCGGTTAGACGTTTTATGGCTCTCCTCCATTGTACTCTGTCTTCTGCCTGATGTGCATCCAATCCCATCAATGCCAAGTCTTCCTGTATACACCTTCTCAATGTTTTCCTAGGTCTACCAACTGGTCACCTTCCTTCTACCTCTAATCTCTCCACAACTCCCAGCACTGTATCCTCCCCTGCTCTCTTTTCTCTTTACATGTCCAAACCATCAGAGTCTTTTCCTTCTGAGCACTGTTTCCAGGTCCTCTACCCCACATCTGTTAGTTACATCTGCACTGGACACCCTGTCTTGCCACCTGATCCCCGCCATATACCTCAGCATATGGCTTTTGGAGCAAAGTTAATCACGTTTATTATTAGTCTACTATTTTCATCATTATTATCATGTATGTAGTCAGTAACTCTTATCGGTAAAAAGAGGGTTAAGTAGAGATATCACAGAAGAAGAAACAAACACTAATTTTACTTAAAGATAATATATAATGAATGTAAATAATTCTAACATAATCCATAAATAAATAAGAGTCACCACTACTCACAAGCACATCTGGTAAAGGAGATGGAAAAAACAAAAATAGGAAGGAGAAAAAAGAAAATCATAAAGGGAAAACAGATAATAAACAAAATAATAATTCAAAACCAGACACAAACAAAACAATCGCACGCAAACCCGCCCACCAACACAAGACATCTTCCCTTACCTCATTCGTTGACGTGAGGGACTCCTGGAGGTCGGGGTTTGCCTCTTCCAGTAGGTGCAGGTCTTCGTCCGGCATGGTGGCCTCCTTGCCGCGGCGCTCCAGGGGGTAAGGGTCGGCGCGGGAGTATATCCTCGACATCTGGTACTCGCCCCAGCCCGGGATGTGTACCAGGCCATTGACGGACAGCGGCTGGCCTCGGAGGTAGCCGTGTATCCTCAGTGTTCCTGTCGACCCCTGCAACATGAGATAGGGATGGATTACGTTGGTTACCCCTCTCATTCCCGCCCTCTCCGTTTTCCTTTCTCTCTTTTCCTCCTTGTTTATGTTCTCTTGCCTCCCTCTCTCCTCTTCCCCTCTCTTTTTTTATGTTAAGATGAAAGAGTGAAGCCCTGTCAATTTTTACTTCCTGTTGTATAGTTTCTCTAGCTACACACACAAATACTATAATTATACATATTCTGAGCTTTCCCATTGACCCCTACAACATGAGACAGGGATGAACTATGCTGAAGCTATGTTACAATGAAAGAGTGAAGCCCTGCCATTTTTACTTCCTCTGTCGTATAGTTTCTCTAGCCACACACACAAATACTTTAACTATACATATTCTGAGCATTACTGTCAACCCCTACAACACAGGATGAGTTAAGTGTGAAAGAGTGAAGCTTTTGTCATTATTTTTATATCCTCTGTCATATAGTTTCTCTTCTTACACATTCAAATATTATAACTGTATACATATTTCTACCTTAAATCTTAAATACTTCAAAGAAGACATCCAGTTTATCTTCACATACAAGTATTATGACTACCAATATCTGTCTCCATAACTTTCACAGCTCAAGCAAGGAGTCCAGTAGTTTCATATACAAATACTATAAGTCCATATTTCTGTCTTCAAATCTTACATACCACAAGCAAGAAGTTTCTCTAATTTCATAAACAAATATTATAACTACTACTTTCCAGCTCCAAATCCTCCATACCTCGGGGATGAACTCCAGTTTTTCCGCCATGATGTGTGCTCTGTTGTCCCTGAAGAAGATGGGTCTCTGTTTCTGTGCCCCAATGTGTCTCAGGACCAGCAGGGCATCTTGAGGCTTCTCCACGCTGTGCAGCTTGGCCGGGCCCGGGAACCTCACTTCTATCTCCTTGGCCAGGTTTTGCTTCAACAGGTGTTTCCTCTGTCAATAGGAGACACTTTGCTTTATTCAATCTCTCCATATGACACTATTCTGATATTAGATCCACCACAAAACACTATTATCAAGATCCTGCAGCATACCAGCATCATAACTGATTGGTAGAGGAATATATGAGAAAGAGAAAAAACTTTACAACTTAACCATGTAGCAGCGATGGGCCAAATTTGTGCCATGATTTAAACCCCCCAAAATAGATGATACATAATTGATCACAAATGCTTTGATATATATTATGAAATGGTTTGTGTGAGGGGTGATTTTTCTCATTTTTCTCACTTGGGGGGACCATTAAGAAACATGATCCCCGCTGCTACCAGGTTAAGCCCCTTATAAAACATACTATTCTAAAGGTTTTGTGGCATACTTGCATCTTAAATTAGCACAGGAAAGACATACAATATCAAACAGGTCACTAAAGGACACACAATACTGTTCACACTGTCTGGTGGTTGATGAAAATATGCAGTTAGTTAGTTATACAAAATATGACACGAGACAAAAGAAAGTATGCAACCATCAAGAGTGGGAGTCACTCATAGCCCGTCCAACCCCACAAGGGAAGATGAGGACACTGAACGGGAGGAAGACCAAGGAGAACATGAAGAGGAACACTGCAACAAGACTCGGAAGTGTTAGAAATAGAGGAAGGATTAGCAGTGGACAAAGCAAGATGTAAGACGATCATTGCAAGTCCGACCCGAACAATGGGAGAAGAGACTATAAATGAATAAGAAATGAGATGAAAAGAAGAGAAATGCATCAAATCCCACAACAAAACACTCTGCATCAGTTTACTTATAGAGCACCAGACTGGGCCACTATAAGTCAAAAAATCTCCAATAGTCCACTTGGGTGTTTGATTCCGCAGGTCCTTTCCTCCCCTCTGCTCTGCCACACAGTCTCAACACTTATCCCCTCCTCTCATATATATATGTTAGCTATAGGTAACATATGAAAGGGAAAAATAGGTATTGGGACTGTGTGGCAGAGCAGAGGAGAGGAAATGACCCGCAGAATCGAACGCCCAAACGGACTATTTGAAATGGTCGGACTATAGTAACTACCAAACATGAAGACGTCATCCAACAGTTAATGTGAATGTTAGATTTGCACACACCGGCCCCACACCCCACACGAGTTGTTGCCACACCACACAACAAATACATTAGGTTTGAGGAGGCCTGGCTGGGGCGTGAGGGAGAGTTTGGTGTCGAGGTCCTGCTCCAACTGATCCGTTTCCATCTCCTGGCCTACCGCTCCTCCCTTACGAGACGATCGGAAATACATTGTTTATATGGAATGGCGTGATAGCCAAGGAAAGCTTAATACTTTTGAACACTAAACTAAGTGGTGAAAGTAATGGAGGATAGGGTAGGGAAGGTTCTACAATCATCAATAAAGCAGTGACAGTCTAAGAGAGCTAATCATTTTATGCAAGCTTTAAAATATGGCAGTAAAGGTAAAAAATGACAGGATATGTACGGTTCTATGTTCATCTGGGAGTCTGAGAAAGCTTTGAACTTAAAATGGGCATTGATAATCTATGAAAGCTGACCATTTTATGCAAGTTTTAAAATATAGCAATAAAAGTAAAGGAGGGTAGGATATAAGGTTCTATGTTCATCTACGAGACTGAGAAAGCTAATCATCTTATGCAAGCTCTGGAACATAGCAGTGAAGATAACAAAAGATAGGATATGCAAGATTTCAATGTTTACAAAGATGATGATGGTGGTAAACGAGGTGGAGGAGGTGGTGACGAGAGGGAGATGGTTGTGGTGACGAGTTGAAAGCAAAAGGGAGATGGAGAAGGAAAATACACACACCTTCTGGGCCATTTCCTCGAGGCCAGTGATGACGTGGACAGGGGTTGGCAGTCCCTGAGCCATGATGGATGAGAGGAGGAGGTCAGCATCCCCGCCAAGCTCCTCGTCGCCTGGCCAGAGCAGTAGCAATGTGTCGCTTGTCTGATGTAGGAATAAATAAATAAATAAATGAATAAATAAAAGAATGATAATAACACTACTATTACTACAGTTATTATTTTCCCTACAGCCACATAGATATTAGTATAAGAAAACAAATGAAATGAGTAAGATGTAATTTAAACAGTGAGTGGTGTGTGTGTGTGTGTGTGTGTGTGTTAACAGTGGTACCTATATGCTCTGTAATCCTTAAGTTATTAGCTACATACACATTTCAGTACATTCTTTTGGCCCAACAACTAAAACTAATGACTATTTCCTAATTTTCCCTATATAATTTTCCTCTGCTTTTCACCTTCTCTCTAATTATATAACTATTGTTTAGGGCTTTGTCTGTCTCCTCTTGATTCTGCTACGTTCATTTACTCTGGTCTGTCTTTATATATGACTAACATCTGTATAATCTATCTTTTCCTCTGCTTTGAACTCCTTCCTAGGGATCTCTGTGTAATCCATCACTCTTTGCTTCCTTGTCCTTCTCTCCTGTCCATGGTGTCCCTGCACATTCCAGTCAGGTATACACTCACCTTTACACAGTCCAATATTGCGTACAGGTCATTGACAGGTGGGATGACGAAGGAAAACCTTTGCTTGAAGCGTGGTGAACTGGTAGAAAAAAGAAATTTGCTTTGTTAAGTTTTGAGATGCGACACAAAGGCAACAAAAATAGTGTACTCCAAATTCAATTGTATAAAATGATGTCCTGGAAACTAAGTAGCACTCAAACTTAATCCAATACTTGTCCACCACATGACAAAGGCCTTTCCAAATGTTCTGCACCTCTGCCTAATGTTAGTCCACTCCATCCTCCTCTAACAAAAGATCCCATTTCATCTCTCCACCAGGTCATCTGTCTGCCCTGGCCTCTCTAAGTAACCCAGACAAGAAAAATAAGAAATATGGTCAAGGCAAGTTCATTGATCGTATCGCATGTGCTCTGCGCTCTAATGCTGCCTGTCATACTCCTATATACTACAAATTAATGATAATCACATGAAGCACTTCCCAGTAAAGTCAAGAAGAGCTATAATTGGGAGAACAATGGCAACACAGAAGTATGTTTGGTAAAGGTTAAGTTTAGAGCATACACTACAGCTACAGTGGATTCTGGGTCATGCGGGGCAACACACAGGTCTGTTTGGTATGGGTAAAGTTGGGAGAACAAGGACGACACACAAGTATGTTTGATAAAGGTAAAGTTGAAGGTATACATTACAGCTACAGTGAATTTAGAGTCATGAGGGGAAACATACAGGTCTGTTTAGTATGGGCAAAGTTAGGAGAACAAGGACGACACAAGTATGTTTGGTAAAGGTTAAGTTGGGGGCATACATCACAGCTACAATGAACTAGTCTTGAGAGGCCTACTTGATGTGTGTGATGCCCTGCACACTGGTGGTGATGGTGGCCGCCTCATCACACTCCTTGAGGGCGGTGAGGACAGTCCTGGGGTTGATGGAGGGGCTGAGGGGCACCACCGTCACCAGGAAGGGTGGGTGGCTGTGGCTGCCGAGGGATCGCTTACGCAGGAACGCCTCTTCTTTCTTGGCTGCACGGATCTGCTTCGCCTTGTTCTTCCGCTGTTCTCTGCTGAGGTCGAACTTAAGCTTCTTGCTCAAAGCCTTGGCACTGACTCGCCCTGAAAGGAAACAATAACTCCGCTTAAAGAGAAAATTTGCATGACGTTTAAAATTATTCCTCATTGTCTTGGCCTGAAAAAGTCATGACCATACAACTTTAAGGACATCTGCAAGACAACCCAAATCATTCCTCTCTTTTGGCCACTAATATTTACTCTTATGAGAGCAGTGATTAGCAGGCTTTTTTAATGATTTACTTTTGTCCTTGAGGTGCTTCCTTTACTGCAGAAAAAAGTAACTAACAAAGGGTGGCACTGATCCATTTCCGCCTCTTTTAAATGCCTAAATTTTCCCCGTGCACAGCATCCATAGATATATATCGCCACCCGTACTCTAAGGGTTAAGGGAATTCAACATATTCAATATTTACACAACAAATAGTTACCTCTGTTAGCCTTTGAGATGCTGCCCTTGGATCGGTGCCCTAGGGTCCTGTGCTTCTTGTTCTGTTGCTTGAGGGCTGAGGGTCGATGGGCCTGGGAGAGAGCCATTGTGACCTGGAAAATGACAGGTGTAAATTTTACCACAAGAATCCTTCTCTCTTTGCTTGATACATAAGGATTTGACACACTCCCTCCAGCATAAGTTCAGTGTTGTAAAATGGTGCCTAGAGGGAGGTAGGGGTCGAGCTAAGGTGACGAACTTCTTGTTGGGCTTCTTTTTGAGTTAAGTCTTGTTTGAAGTGGAGAGCAGCAACTTCAGACTCAAACTTATAGATTGGACAGCCACATTTAGTCCTCTACTGCAATTGTCACAAACATGTATTCTGAAGAACAGGCAGATTGTTTGTGGATGGGTGTAGAGCAGTGGTTCCCAACTTTTTTTTAGGCGACCCCAATCAAGCACCTCTTGACATGACCACAACTGCACTAATTTAGTTGTATATATGTTGTTATTATATAATAACACCATGTTTAATATTTTGAGGTCTTGGCGACCCCAGGAAAAACGCTAGGCGACCCAACTTGGTGTCGCGACCCCAGGGTTGGGAAAGGGGGGAGTAGAGGATACAAGGCAACGTGTGGTAGATCTGCATTGCTTGGCAGGGTGGCTAAAACAACAGCAGTTTTGGCACAGGCAAGGAGGAGAAAATACCTTGAAGTACAGTTTTGGCAATATTTGCCGAGTAACTCTGGAAGTTAGAACAAGTTACAGAGACGGCATCACAGATGTTTGTAAAGGGTTTGTGAGGTCTTTGGAAGGCGAGCCACATCCTGACGTGAAAGGAACCATGAATGTGAGGTGACTCAATTCCAGACTTCACATTCATGGTTCCTTTCATCAAGGTGCGAAAAAGTACATCATCTGGTAATCTTGTTCAAATCTCACACTCCTGAATCTTAATCTTTTCCTTTCCCTTGCAGCCGGAGATGTCAGCAGCAGGGTGGTGGTGGTGGTGCTTCTGATCATCCGAGAACTTCATGCCAATACCAGTTTGCTTATGCTGGTCCTGGCCATTAAAGTTGCTGCCTGGCCTTGCAAATAACTTGGATTACATCCGAGTTGAAAATCTTACCACTATGACACCAATGCGAGGCCTCAGAAAAAGCATTGAGGGATTAAATGACAAAGCAACAGAATATTAACATTACATTATGCCACTAAACTACCAACAATAATGAGTGTATTTAACCCCTTCACTACGGCCGGGCCATAACAGCGCCCCGCGCTGTATCCGAGATTGCTGCGTGCGTCATATTTCAAATATCGCTATTACATATAACAAGTTTCAGCCATAAACTCAACATAATCATCATGTATTATATACAAAAACATGCAGAATTAAATGGTGCCGCCATATCCGGGATAGCCGCGCGTGCCAAATTTCAAATATCGCTATTAAAAATAATAAGTTTTCAGCCACAAACTCAACATAATCAAGTATTATATATGAAAACATGCAGAATTAAATGGTGCACATAAAGAAACATAAATTGAGGCCGTTTTAAAAAAAGAATAAAAAAAAAATTTTTTTTAAATTTTTTAAATTTAAAAAATAGTTTGGTAATTTTTTGTATTGGTGAATTTATCACCAATTTATTTAAATCAATCAAATGAAGGTTAAGAATATTAGCATAATAAAATAAAAAAAATATAAAAAAAAAAAAAATATATTATAAAAAAAAAAAATATACAAAAATAAAACAATTTTTAATATGTATATTAATTAACTCATTATTCATAATTTTCATGATACATGAACAGGATATGAAGAAATGAAAATGAATAAAAATACAAAAAACAAATAGTTTTGCACAGTTAAGCTCTAATAAAAAAGAAGAAAGCACTGCAGTGATGCTATTGGCGCTCTGTACATACATTTTTTCGCGACTTTCTTCTCTCTTTCACTTTCAACCGTCAACTGATAAGGGTTATTTTTGAAGGACTCCCCAGGCTATTTTCCACTTTTTTTTGCATAAAACCTGATAATCCTCGCTTATAAAGGAAAAAAAGTGTTATGTTATAACACAAAATTTTTTTTTTGGCCATGGCTTTTTTTTGTTTTTTTCCATACGGCCTCAATTAACTGACAATTTTGAGACTTAAGCGCATATATATATATATATATATATATATATATATATATATATATATATATATATATATATATATATAGATATAGATATAGATATAGATATAGATAAAATAACTCTTATATTGGCTAGATTGAGCCAGGACGCAGTATGCGCGTCCTTGGATATGGTACGGGGCACGCAAGGACGCAGTGTACGTGTCCTCATGTTGAAGGGGTTAAGTTGGGCATAAAACAGTTCACAATTCCACAACAAATGAGATCGGAGTAATGACGAGCTACTTTCCGAGGCCACACTAAGAAAATGTCTGGGTTGGAGTTTTATATCTGGGGAAAAAAAGAAAAAAACAAACATAACCCCCTCTCTTTCCACCTTCCCACATCATATCCACATAACTACATCACACATAACCACATAAACTTACGTACTTATTAAAGTGGAGTATAGAAGAGGAGGAAGAAATTAAGGCAGAGTATCCATGTCTAGAATCACCTTACCACCACAGCCACATAACTACATCAATTAAACACAAAACCACATCAATTAACCACATAATCTTACCTACTTATTAGAGTGGAGTATAGCAGAGGAGGGAGAAATTAAGGCAGAGTATCCATGTCTAGAATCACCTTACCATCACATCCACATAACTACATCAATTAACCACATAACTACATCAATTAGCCACATAACTACATCAATTAGCCACATAACTACATCAATTAGCCACAAAAACTTGCAGAGGAAAAATAAGTCTAGTATTACCTCACATCATATCCACATAACCACATCAATTAACCACATAGCCACATCAATTAACCACATAACCACGTCAATTAACCACATAACCACGTCAATTAACCACATAAACTCACCTAAAAGAGGAAAAGTTACTAAAATATATCCATCTGTCTATGAATCCGTCTCCTTTTCCTTCTCTTCCTTCAGTCCGGCGTCGTTTTTTGGGTCTCTTCTCACGGCCTTTCTCTTCTTAGTCTTCTGCCGTCCTAAAATGTCGGTCCATGGGGTTTAAATGGCTTAATTATGTCACTATTTACTGTTTACTTGGTCACACGAGGCCACCATACCAGAGGCCCCGACCTAAAGGACACACTATCGTACTGCTTTGGTCCATATTGTCGTACTTTGACCTCATTCGTTCTTTTCCTTTTATTTGCAGTATAGGAAGCAACTGAAGGGCAATAATAAATAAAAAGACAGATGATTGTAACATATATGTAATTCGTAAGGTATATTAAGGTTATAGAAAGGTATTGCATTATTGAACTTATAATAATGCCAGCTAACAAACATATCGCTATAGTTAATTTATGGTTATTTTTACGTTTTTTGTATAATCTTTCCACTGGTTTTCCGAGAGGTTTGAAGGGAAGTAGAAGACACAAATGGTCGCAAGGTACTATTTAAGAAGCGAGATATGGGCGTGTTAAGTATAACCAATCTTAACTGTAAATGACTAGTTTTATTGCTATCCAGAAATCCTCGTTCATCATAATCGACGCTACTGTTTATCTACTTTGATTTACAGTATATTAGGTAACAATATTATCGTGTTTATACAGTAATTATCGTATACCGTATTACGCTACAAGGCCATAGATTAATCTCACCCTGCGGACAGCTCTCATAATGTGACAACAGTTCTTCCTCTACCAAACAAAAGCTTCTGTTATTATTACTGAACAACACTGGCTGAATTTCATTACTTTTTTATCGTAAAGGTTGGGATTAAAATGGACCATATACCCCAAGAACATAACCAAAATATCTCCCAACCCGAGACCAAGATCAAGACCAAGACCACGTGTGCTCACCTCTGGCTGTCTCTGGGCGCATCAGCTGACTACAGTGGAGCCCTTTAATCAAGCTGTTCCACGTGGAGATAACGCGTACTGTCAAAGGGAAATAAATAAATGAATAAATGTCCACCCACTTCTTACTATGTGTCTCCATTTTCGTTGGTTTGCTATACGTGAAAAGAGAAACGAATGCGAAAAATAAAATCGTTTCAAGTGGATATTGGTCTTATTTGAGGGATAACAAGATGCAGCTGCGAAGTTCATGTTGCTACGAGTCTGCCTCTGTTAACACCACTCATACAGCTATTCGTGGCCACATTTAAGATGGTTACGAGAGAGAGAGAGAGAGAGAGAGAGAGAGAGAGAGAGAGAGAGAGAGTGTAAGCAAGATGAGAAAGATTGATTGATTGTTTATTGTCTGCAAGTAAACAACAAAGGAGAAGGAAGAAAGATTGATTGATTGATAGGAGGAGGAAGAAAGATTGATTGATTGATAGGAGAAGGAAGAAAGATTGATTGATTGATAGGAGGAGGAAGAAAGATTGATTGATTGATAGGAGAAGGAAGAAAGATTGATTGATTGATAGGAGAAGGAAGAAAGATTGATTGATTGATAGGAGAAGGAAGAAAGATTGATTGATTGATAGGAGGAGGAAGAAAGATTGATTGATTGATAGGAGGAGGAAGAAAGATTGATTGATTGATAGGAGGAGGAAGAAAGATTGATTGATTGATAGGAGAAGGAAGAAAGATTGATTGATTGATAGGAGGAGGAAGAAAGATTGATTGATTGATAGGAGGAGGAAGAAAGATTGATTGTTTATTGTCTGCAAGTAAACAACAAAGGAGAAGGAAGAAAGATTGATTGATTGTTTATTGTCTGCAAGTAAACAACAAAGGAGAAGGAAGAAAGATTGATTGATTGTTTATTGTCTGCAAGTAAACAACAAAGGAGAAGGGAGGAAGAGAACTATATCATGGTTAGCTTGACTTACTGGGAAAGAGAAAGTAACTTCATCCATCGTGAACCTGCACATGTAGGCTACGTGGTGACTTTCTCCTCTTACATCAATATAATTTCTAAAGGAGGTTATTTAAATGCGTTTCCATGAGTGTTTCTTAATTTACATTCATGATGCAGAAATTTTGTCAAACTACCCATATAAATGCCCACCCTACGAAAGCCTTGTTAAATGTATGTGCCGATTAAGGTTTGAGAATATGACTTTTTTTCTTTTTTTTTTTTTTTACAACAAAGGAGGCAGCTCAAGGGCACACAAAAAAAGAAAACAATAATAAAGAAAAAGCCCGCTACTCGCTGCTCCTAAAAAAGATACACTGGTCCATTGCAGAACATAGATCTCTCAAATTCTCACAACTTCCTCCTCCTCAACCCCCACAACCTCCACCAACCCCCTCAACCTCCTCCTCAAACCCTCTCAACCCTCACAACCACCTCCTCAACCCTCTCAACCTACTCCTCAAACCCTCTCAACCTCCTCCTCAAACCCTCACAACCTAGGTCCAGCAACCCTCACAACCTCCTCCTCAAACCCTCTCAACCTCCTCCTCAAACCCTCTCAACCTCCTCCGAAAGCCCTCTCAACCTCCTCCGAAAGCCCACTCAACCTCCTCCGAAAGCCCTCTCAACCTCCTCCTCAAACCCTCTCAACCTCCTCCGAAAGCCCTCTCAACCTCCTCCGAAAGCCCTCTCAACCTCCTCCGAAAGCCCTCTCAACCTCCTCCGAAAGCCCTCTCAACCTCCTCCTCAAACCCTCTCAACCTCCTCCGAAAGCCCTCTCAACCTCCTCCGAAAGCCCTCTCAACCTCCTCCGAAAGCCCTCTCAACCTCCTCCGAAAGCCCTCTCAACCTCCTCCGAAAGCCCTCTCAACCTCCTCCGAAAGCCCTCTCAACCTCCTCCGAAAGCCCTCTCAACCTCCTCCGAAAGCCCTCTCAACCTCCTCCGAAAGCCCTCTCAACCTCCTCCGAAAGCCCTCTCAACCTCCTCCGAAAGCCCTCTCAACCTCCTCCGAAAGCCCTCTCAACCTCCTCCGAAAGCCCTCTCAACCTCCTCCTCAACCCCCTCACTAATTCTGCTGTGAGTCCTAACAAATCAGCTACCACTCCCAAGTCAATGTGTGATAACAGTGTTCCGGAATTACCTTAATCACCACTTTTATCAGACACTCACTTAATTGCTGCCACTGCCACTATGAGCAAATTAATAAGGACACGTGGCTGATACTTGCGGTCTTTTCAAAACGTGTTACAGCTAGAGTGGTTTAATCAATAGGTTATTTGCAGGGGTGTGGGGTCGGAGTCGGTGGAGTCGGGTACTTTTGCCCGGAGTCGGAGTCGGTAAAAATACCCCCGACTCCGACTCCTTAACGTAATCATTTATCGTGTAATATAGTGTTGTGTTACAGTGAATTTACCGTACCCAACGGTTATGTTTCTCGCAAGACACTTAAACCTCTCCAGGACAACTCCACAAAAGGACACACTAACCACTTACCACTAATACAGCAGGGGTGCCGGGCTTTCCCCTGCAAGCACCTCCCAGCGATACAACGATAATCCTAACAGGCCTGATAGTAATACCTATTTTGTAATCACTGTAGGAGGCACTTATCTTTCGAAGGGTTTCAAAAGAAGTGGTCTCTTGGAGTACGTCCTAGAATAATCCTGTTGTCCTCGAGACAAAGTATAAAGCACTGCCGCGAGTTAATGTGGGGCGAAAGCGCAGAGGTGTTGATTGCTTGAGAGCTGTTGATGGAATGGGCCGATTGCCGAAAGCCAACCACGTGGGTCTGAAGGGGTATTTTGAATTTCACTCGCCAGATGGCGTGGCTTTCGATCGGTTAAATTATCCTTGCTCTTTAATAATTCCGCAAGGGCAATTATTTATTATTTCATGAAAGGAAACACTGAACTATTGCTATTCCTTTCATGGGGAGAGAGAGAGAGAGAGAGAGAGAGAGAGAGAGAGAGAGAGAGAGAGAGAGAGAGAGAGAGAGAGAGAGAGAGAGAGAGAGTTAGAGACAGTCATCTAAACATTGGGGTCTTCAGCTGATAGTGCAAAACCTTCCTGTAGGGAAAAAAAATCCCATCTCAGACTGATTTAATTCAGTCACCAGAATAGACTTCCACTTAAATCCACATACAATTCTAAGGCTAGCCATACAAGGGGTAGGATTCACTATACATTGACTCACATTCTCCCCTCATATTCTGGGTGAGGGTGTTACATTACTGCTTTAGAGACAAACAAACAAGAGTTATAAACAAAAACAGAACTGAGATCTCCAGTATAAAGAGCTTCACGGTGGGCAGGTCAGCCACCCTCACCTTTATGCCAGGAGTCATTTTGGTTTAAATTACTTGTTAAAACATAGCGTACGCCTTTTAACCCTTCTTGTATATCCACGGGGCGGGAGAGGCCTACGGTCATCTTGGCCAAACGTGTGGTTACAGCGCCACATAGCAACAACCAGTGGGCCACGCCCCAAGAGCTCTCAGTCAGCAGCGGGGATTTGCCAGGTGTTCTGTCCCTACGTGTCTACTGGCCCTGTATACTTGGTTACCCTTAACTCTGAGGTGTGTTTTATTCATAGAGCTCTCGGCAGTCTAGTTGTTCACTCTGAACTGCGCATCGCTGAACCCAATCTTTACTATCACAGAGTAACTACTATACATTTCAGCGGGGGACAAACGCTGTTTTTCGCAAATATCTCCTAAACGAATCGTTGGATCAGTATGATATTTCAGCACACTACAATTAACATCCGGACCTAATTTATGGCTAACATACCACATTACTATATGTGTTATGTGAGGAGTTTACTCGTGAAAAATAACACAAACCCGAGTCATGTTGACGCATTCGAATGAAAGTGTGCCCCCCCCCAAAAAAAAAAAAAAACTATTCCTAACCACAACTACTCCTCCTTCTCGCTCTCATTATCCCTCCTCTTCTCCCCCTAGCTCCTCGCCTCCCTCATCACTCTTGTGTCCCTCCCTATTTCTCCCATCACTGTATTATATATTAGAATGTTATGTAGGTGTATATGTATAGATATGATTATTAACTAAGAGCATGGTACAATTCCATGGAGGCAAGACGTATTTCACGTTGATAACTGTACAACACCTGGGTGCGCCTCGGCAGTCATGAGTTATACCTTGCCTCTGCAAGTCATTCTCGGGCTGGGGAAGGGGGATGGTGTGAGTGATGGTGAAGAGGGAAACGAGGAGGGGGATACTGAGATATTGGGGTAGGGAAGGAGTGGTCTGGGGGTTGTTCAGGACGTTGGTGGAGGGGTTAGACGAGTACCCCACACTCGTCCGATTCTGTATAACACCTTAGATATGATGACTGGATTAGGCTTAATATCAGTCAGTAAACTCCTCACATAACACATATAGTAATGTGGTATGTTAGCCATAAATTAGGTCCGGATGTTAATTATAGTGTGCTGAAATATCATACTGATCCAACGATTCGTTTAGGGAATATTTGCGAAAAACAGCGTTTGTCCGCCGCTGAAATATATAGTAAGTGGAGCATAAGTGTAAAAAAGTACCAAGGAGGACCTAAATAGCGATGCAAAGCGGCACAGATCACAAGAAGAAGAGTGAATGTTGATATCCTAGTTATATACATACAGACGTCATCATTTGCTTTTATAATAATATAAATAAACTTGGGTGGGACAGATCCCGACAGGCAGTCGACAAAAGACACGGTACAGTGTCAAAATTCACCCACCCTGTCCCTGTGTATGTAGTCAGGATAGGATGAACTATGACGGAGGGATGAGATTTAACGCCACACCGGGCTCCGGTAGCCGGCCGGGTAGGTAGTTCACCCAGCATTTCATCCTCCCTTTCGGGTTGGTCGATTAATAGATACCTGGGGAAACCTGATGAAAATTTTACTACGGTAACCCGGATGTCACACCTATCCCGTGTCCTAGACCTAGAGTACTGGACTGATGCGTGGGTTCTTGCCCATCACAGGTTGAAGACGGAAATGAGCAGCGTGTGCCCGCAAACAGGGATGCACACCCTCATCACCGCATTATGTTCTTGTTAATCTCACTTTATTCATTTTGCCATTATTTATCATTGTCCTCTCTACAATGCCATTAAATCCCCATTCCTTTCCTCCCAGCTCTGCTACTTGAGATCCCCGTCAGGATGGAGCGGTGGTCAGGTCGTGTGGCCCTGGTGACTGGTGCCAGCATGGGGATCGGTGCCAGCATGGCCAGGAGGCTGGTGGCTGAGGGCATGAAGGTGGTGGGAGCAGCTCGTAGCATTGACAAACTACAGGTGAGCTGACCTGCCCAAGCCCAGTTCACAATAATTTACCAAATAAGCCCCGCCCACACCAACTCAAACCTCCAAAGGCAGATGAAACTAAACAGCAGAATAAGATAGCTTTGTAGCGGTATTATTAAACGATTCTAAACAATGGAAACAAACTCAACCTTTCCCCACAGGCCATGGCAGACGAACTCAAGGGCCAACGAGGCACGTTTATCCCTATCAAGTGCGACATCACCAAGGACGAGGAGGTGCTGGCCATGTTCGCCAAGATCAAGAAGGACCTCGGAGGCGTGGACGTGTGTATCAACAATGCAGGATTCACCCACAACAAGTCCCTGCTGGGTGAGGCAACATTAAGCATCGTTTCTTGACTCTTTCTGACCTCAACATCCTTGTACTTGGGAACAGGCAACCCAGCACGTATCAAACAACAAATAAACATGGATCTCCTCCACACACGCAGAGAAACATATAGACTGACGCGTATGTACAAAATTATAAAAAATCACATTGACATTGGTGCACATAAATACTCACGCTACTCAAACAATCAACGTACTCGCTGCACACGGGGCTGAGGTGGCAGGTGAGCACTGACGTAACGGGAAACTGTAGAGAATGTCCCCAACTTTTCCTTTTAGGGTCCTATATACCTTCTTTGAAATGGTTACTCCCTTCGGTCCACCCACCTATTCCTCTAAAAATCACTCGTTGTTCCTCATGTTCTTAGACCAAACCGCTCAGCAATGTTTCGCACTCCATGTGTTGGTTATACCATTAGTTCTACCTTTCAGCCCTCACGCACTCCTCTTCCCCCTGTTTCTCACGCCCTTGCTCTCCTGCGGCTTTACAGAGGGCAGCCCCAAGGAGTGGCGTGAGATGATGGATCTCAACGTTGTGGCTCTGTGCTTATGCACGCGCGAGAGTATTGCTTCCATGCGAGAACGCGGCGTTGACGATGGACACATCATCCACATCAACAGGTAAATGCTTGGTTCAGACTTGGGTTAGGTTTGCCAGTCGATGGCACCATTTAGTTGTATACTAGAGTGTTTGTACCTTAGTACTACAGCTTACATCAATTTATCCTTCTCACCATCTACCTGGTAGGTTATATCGACCTATCAGATTGCATCAGCCTCCTCCAGTCGGCCCGGTCATCATAACGTCTTTCTTGTAATACTTGCTGCAGGGAGAGTCCTCTAGCTGTTTCTAAGTTCTTTATTAATGTTATCAGTCCAACTCTTTCACGGTCTTCCTAAAGGTCGTCTACCCCTGCGAAATTCGTCGATTCCGAGGCAGGGCATGTAGTTCTTGAGAAAGTGTCTGCATCCACTACCGGCTTGCTAGGCCTGTCGTAGCTTCACCGCTGCCGTTAGCGTTACCCAGGGGGCAGTCGGACTTTGCCCCCCGTCAATCTATTACATAATATGTACTAACATTATGTTGGCTTTGATACCAGTCCGACGTGCTCTATGAAGTATGAGCACACCTTTGCTTACTTTTGATGAAAAATAATTGGCATACTCTACGTCGAAATTAGGTCTGGGTTTGTGTAGTTTTAACAAATTTACAGCTTTGCACAATAGAACTTATATTCATTTGATTGTATTTGTGAGTAACCGATGGGCCTTATGGGTGGGTGGGTGGGGGTGGGGGGGGGTGCAATGATGAATTCGCCTTTAATTGGACTGCAATGCTATATACTGGCTGGGAACGAGGAAGGACTTAATTGGTGTATGGTGGGGTGAACCATCCACCCCACACCACCCTTAGCTAACTGATTTGAAAGGAAGCTCCGACTTTTCACTATTCTCATGGTTATACTTCTTTATGCTAGGCTGTGCCAGTTTAATTATGTTCCCCTTATTCAACGCTTCGAGCAATAACAGATGGAAACACAGTAGTATAGGCCTTTTTAAATGGAAAGGGGTGTATGCAGGATGATATTATCAACCTTAGACATATTCCAAAGAGTCATAATTTTCTTTCCATACACAAACCAGCTTGTGCGGCCATTACATCTACACCAATGCATCATACCTTCACTTCTACACCGCCACCAAGTTTGCCGTCACCGCACTCACTGAGGGACTGCGGCAGGAGCTGAGAGAAGCTAACTCCAACATCAGGATATCCGTAAGGAAGACTGATTTACTGTTGTGATAACCCGCCAGACGCAGAAAAGCCCCGAAAACCAACTTGGATGTGGGATACCTCTTTAGCTGACTAGATAGAGTGGGCTTCCCGTCTGGCTGGTCGCAGATTAAATTTCCCTAAGTCTATATATACCAAGTCAAGTCACTCTGCTTCAAAATTGCGACCGGTACGCGCAGTAGGCAGTTTTGGGGAGGAGCAGCGGGATGACGTCACTTGGAGCCCCCCCCAAAATACCCGCCAGTTCAGGGGTGACTAAAGTTGGGGCCGTATGTGCACTCTGGATGTGCATTCTCGCCTTCTTTCACTGTGCGTTCAGGCAAGCCACTGACGAAAATATATGTCTTTTTATTGTGCTATTGCGTGACTGTAATTTCAATGACTACAAACGGCGGTGTGGGATGTGAGGGAGGGCATGTTGAAGTGATTGATTTAAATTAGTACCCCTTTCTTCGTTTTCTCTAAATCCCTGTTTCTACATTCTCTTGTTTGGCTCCAAGCAGTGTCACACATAAACCACGCCTCTGCCGTGTCTCCTCCCACAAACCTGCATATGACTTGACTTGGTGTATATAGACTTAGAAATTTCCGATGCCGGGAACTGAACCCGCGATCAGCCAGACGGAAAGTCCACCCTCTGTTCAGACAGCTAAAGAGACATTCCACGGCCGAATAGGTTTTGGGGGCTTTTCCGCGTCGGGCGCGTCACTGCATTATGACCTGATCGCATTGTTACATGACTGATGGACATTTCAACAGCTCTCCCTCACTAAGAGATGTCACTTGTTACAAATTTTAAAACTTTCGGCAGCTTCTGTATTAATTTTTACTAGGTGGGTAAATTCCACGTTGTACTTTCATTTTTTTTCTGGTCTACTTGTGCTATACTATCAATAACAAAATGAATGCGTTGGATGTAGCCATTAACTCAAAGAAATATAGTTCATAGAAAACTGGAAGGGAACGGCGTCTGGCACAGTGATGTTGTTGGAACTGATCTCAAGGGAATAGCCTAGGAGAGGAGAGCCTGTGATATAGGTTAAACTTTCAGTGGTTGAGCTCAATAAATATATTTGCTCAATACATCCTTAAATTTTCAGGGTTTGTCTCCATTACTTGATTAAAACTACTTAAATCTTTGGCCAATGTCAATATATAAAGCACATTTTCAGCAGGAATACAATGTGATGGATCGCTGATGTGAAGACTGTACTATAAATGTTTGCTTGATGGATGAGGCGTGTGAAGCTGAGAAGTCTTGCAAGGATCGGGGAGCATGTGTGCAGATGACATCACCGCCACTCTTACTTGCAGACTTAATTATACTTCCTTACAGACAAATTCCTTTACGATTCCATTTAGTATCTTCTACCAACTGGCAACTACACACCTCAAGAGAAAGAATACAGGATGGTTTCAAAATAATATTAATAAATTGTCTTTCCTCTTCTCTGTAGGCCATCAGTCCAGGTTGGGTGAAGACTGACATAGTTGTGAACTGTCATTTGGCAGAGGATGCAGAGGCGGCTAAGAAGTTCTACGAGGAACATGGAAGCGTGGAGGCAGACGACATCACCGCCACTCTCGTCCACGTCCTCTCTGCCCCGCCCAATGTTCAGGTTAGTTTACCGTTGGTCACTTCATCTTGGCATTTCTTGGGTTCATTATATACACTTCAGTCAGTGTATCATATCAGTGCCACCATAGAGTTCAGAAACTTGGTGCCTTATAAAAAATAAAAAATAAGATCTTGCATCCAACGAGTTTATTTAACGAATTCGGATCTAACGACACCATTGGACGTTTACCCATATTCATATATACGAGGAAGTGTCGAATCGAACGAAAACCATCCCGGGCACGCGGGTCAATCAGCAGCCACGCTGGCCGAGTGCATGACGCCAGTGTCGTCCCTCACTCCGCCTCCCCCCCGTCCCCTGCCCCAGCCCCGCCACGCGTACGTGTCGTGAATTAGAGTAGAGAATCTATCAGTCTGTATACCTGACACCCTGTCCCATCACGGGAAGTTGCCCCAAGGTGGTGCCCACAGCAGAAGCGTTAACAATTACATTCAGACTTCAGCAGACTTTCCACAAACTTTGTTGTACGATAATGGAATAAACTCCCACCTTCAGCGGTGCAGTGCAACACGTTTGGTTCATTTAATATTTGACCGCCATTTTCTACACCTCACTAATTCGCTAAGGCAGAAATGCAACGTCTTGGTGGACATTTGGTGTTTCCACTTAAGTTTAAGGAAAGACCACCAAGTCTGAACCTTCGGGTCTGTGTGGTCTAAACATCTATGAAAATCTTTGTAATAATATGGAAATGTTTCTGTTCCACAGATCCATGATGTGCTGATTCGCAGTGTAAAACAAGATACATGAATGCTCTCTCTCTCTCTCTCTCTCTCTCTCTCTGTTACACTGGAATTGCTGGACAGCTGTTAAAATTATCCAGTTTCTGGTCGTTAATGCAATTACTCAATTAACTTTGTTTCTTCAGCTATAATAATGACGGAGAGAGGACATAGCAAATGTCTGAGTAATAGATCCGAGTGTCCTTGACTTGTAACTGTTTAATCCAATAAAGATAGATTTCCTTCACTTATGGTATTATTACACCCAACAACCTCCTCCCTGTCTCTGGGCGATTTCGTTCATAGAAAGAAGGAAAATATACAACCCCAACCTACTAATTGCCTTCACTTCGTGAACTGGGACCATTAAAAGAAAAGAGACTTGTCCAGCTTGTCCCTCATGACCCTTGAAACTGAAAAGAAAGACCTTGAGAAAAAGGCACTTCCGAAATAGACGTCTTAGTTTCAGGCTGACACTGTCTCTTCATCCTGAATTCCCTTCAAGATCTTGAATTCCTTCTATTTACCTGAACTTCTAAACTCTGCAGCGTTTTAGCTTGCCTGCGCATGCACTCCTGCCTCAGAGTGCACAGCTCCTTCAACAACAAATGTAGACTATTCTCTCTTTGATATTTTCTCTCTGCAGAAATCATGACGACTTGAGAGACAAGCCCAGACAAAGTATCAGAAAATCCAAAATTCGACTTTTACCAACCAAAGGTCTGGTACAGATGACCAGAAGAGAGGAGAGATATATATATATATATATATATATATATATATATATATATATATATATAGCAGAAGGCAGAGAGAGAGAGAGAGAGAGAGAGAGAGAGAGCGAGAGATAGAGATATAGAGTGAGAGAGAGAGAAGAGAGAGAGAGAGAGAGGAGGAGAGAGAGAGAGGAGAGAGAGAGAGAGAGAGAGAGAGAGGAGAGAGAGAGAGAGAGAGAGAGAGAAGAGAGAGAGAGAGAGAGAGAGAGAGAGGAGAGAGAGAGAGGAGAGAGAGAGAGAGATATATATATATATATAAGATAGAGAGAGAGAGATATATATATAGAGAGAGAGAGAGAGAGAGAGAGAGAGGAGGAGAGATTTATAGATATAGAGATTCAGAGAGATTTTACATTAATATATAGATAGTGGTATGTTGAGATTCTTTACATTGTTGAAAGAAGTGAAGAAGTGGTCAGACTTGTTTATTTTGAAGGAGTTTTGATTAAAGTGACGGACCACTGACAAGGAGCTTATTTTCTACTCGCATGTTGTGATTAGTGTGGAAAACACTGATTTCTCTTATTATTTACTTGGTGAAGAAAACAATTTACGCCATTGTTTGAAAAATTGTGTCCATTCTCACTAAACAATTCACAAAGTTCATTGTTGAACAGTCTCATTGCATCAAAGAAACATTCGATCAGTTTCCTGTGCGGCGTCGTGTCATCATTGAAAAACAATGTTATTTTGTCTATTCATTTTCTTCGTGAATCATTATATCAACAGAGATCAATTTTAGTGCTTCGCGACGTTTCTCACCTCTAATTTAGCAATATCTTTTTCTTGCTGGTTGCTGAAAACTTTGCTTTGCTATCATAGTGGGGTCTGACTAAACTGTTGTAGACTGTACCGCATACATCTTTATTCATCTGATACCACTTTTACCGCATGACCAGGATTCTTCTCTCTTTAATTTTGCATCGATCATTGCTGTGAACATTTGAGGTTTTTGATGCGCTTTTGCCCCAAGTCCTTGATTTATTGAAATTTTGACGTTTAACGCCGCGCAGAATTTGATTCGATTTTCTTATTTTGACCCCAACGTGAAGGACCTGGCACTTCGTAACGTTATTTTTTAACTCGAGCTATCCGATTCTCGTTCAATTTACGGACCTCCTCATGGAGGCTTTGCCTGTCTTCAGCTGTAATTGAGAGTTAATTTTCTCTTTGTCGTCTTGGTTTTTACTGTCTTCGTCTATTGCTGCAAATTACCCAATTCGTTGATGTAAATATTGTCGTACGCAAAACGTTATTGGAGTGAGGACCACGTCGTTGATGTAAATAATGAAGATGAGGTAAAGGGCGTACGCACCTGAGGGACGCCACTAGTGACAGGCGCCCACTAGTTGCTCAACCTGAGTTAAATACCAATTTTCTGTTTGTTCGTCAATTAACGATCAATGCATTTTTTTGATTAATTATTTAATTTGCTTATTTTTAATTTGATTTATGATTTATTTCTGGAGATCAAGATAAACCGTCGTTATAAATCAAGATAGACTTGATAGTGCGTTCATAAATTTTGAAACGGGGTTCTGGGTCGTTAATAGGTTTGATAGTTTCCCTTTTGTGTTGAAGCCATGTTGTAATTATGCCCTCAAGTAGCTTCTTTCAAGCCTCAGTTAAATTTGTCTCTAATTATGCCCTCAGTAACTTCTATTAGAAACTTGAACTAAAATGGCCTGTATTTTTTCTGTACCTTTCCTGCGCTGCCTTGATGCCTTTTGAGCCTCGGTGTCACGTCAAAGGGACAGGGTCGCAAGGGAGTACATCTTGGATACAGTTTGGAGAGTGAGTATTTCGCTCTTTGTTTCTTTCAGTTTCTTTGGATATACTTTGTCAGGTTTTGGACTTTTATTTGTTTTATTTGAATTTAGAGCTTTAAGGACTTTCAAGGTTTTTTTCAAAAATATGGGCAATGCATCGCTGAGATTTACAATAGTTGGTGTTATGGGTGCGAGAGGAAGACTGTTAGTAATTGAGGAAGAGAATTGTTTAATTGTTTAAGAGGTTTTGCAATTGTTGCAGGTGGCTGCATTGATCATCGCTCGCTGTTGTTTGTGTAACTGCCTTTTCTTTGTTGTTATTGTTGTTACGAAGAAAGAAAATTTTGATTTTATTTTTTTGTTTATTTTCTATTTTACTCGTATCTACCTTTGCCTATCCCTTTTAGTTTTTACGTGTCTTCATTATAAAGTCTAATGTTTCGCTTTTCTTTTGTTCTCTTCTTTCTTTCTTAAAATTTTCTCTCATTGACTGATTGTTTAATTTTCATATTAAACCACGGTGAGCTTTTAATTTGTTAATTTCGCTTCTCGCTGGGGAGGTTGTGTGTGAGTAAGTGAAGTAGTTTTAAGGCTTTTTGAGGCTTAACAGGGCTCCTACGTTGTAGTCATTATTTGTTATTTTCTGTTAGTTTTTATTTCTTTCTATTGTTTTAGCTCTTTTGAAATTGGGCACCTTTTTTATTTTCAGTCACTGATGATTGAGCTTTGTCGACGCGCACACTAATTTATCATCGCAAGAGAACCGGTGTTCTCCTACCGTGACACTACTGATTAGGTTATCTTGGGTCGTTATACAAGGTCAAGTATGTTATTTTGTCGAGTTGGTTCAGAAACCATTTGGCTTAGATAATTTTCCTCTAAAAATTCGATCATTCTATGGGACTCACCTTCTGTACCCGACAGTGTCGCCCAGTCGACATGGGGGAGGTTAAAGTCTCCTAGTATCAGTGAGTCGCATTTATTAAGTGACTGCCTTAAGACGCTGTACATTTCAAGGTCGTCATCGAGTGATTGCCCGGGAGGTCTGTAGGTGACAGATATATTTAAGTTGACTTTTGCAATGTTTACTCGCACGCACAAATGTTCAACGTTACTGTTTCCCGGTGTTTTGTCAGTGGGTTGCAAATAGCTTTTGACATAAAGGGCGACGCCACCGCCTCTACGGTTTACACGATCTTTGTTGAAGAGTCTGTAGCCATCTATGTTGTATTCGGAACTTAAATCAATATTTGTGGTGTCGATAAATGTTTCGGTTATAGCAATTATGTCAAAATTTTCTGTTAAAGCAAGACATCTCAGTTCATCAAATTTGTTTCTTAGGCTACGCGCATTGCAGAGAGAGAGAGAGAGAGAGAGAGAGAGACAGACAGACAGACAGACAGACAGACAGACAGACAGACAGACACAGACAGACAGAGAGAGAGAGAGAGAGAGAGAGAGAGAGAGAGAGAGAGAGAGACTCCCTAAGCTGTCGTGTAAAGAGCTCCCTGCCGGACAAGTCAGCCAACCTCACTTTTATGTCATGAGACAATAGAATCTAAACCTGTTATCAGTACGTAGCGAACGCCCTTCAGGTCCTCTTGTACCCGCTGCGTGGGGACAGCCATGCATGAGAACTCGTCCCTTTGATCGTAGTGCCTCGCCCACAGCGGCTGCACCACACAGCATCGTCGCCGCTGTCTCGGTTATTCAAGAGGTACAGGGGACGGTGCGCGGCTGACTGTCTCTCCAAACTTCATACTACCGCGTGAGTGACTGGCCTCACCCTTACGTAACTGCATACATATCAGAGATCTACCTAATCACACCTAGAGGGTCTCACACACACACACACACACACACACACACACACACACACACACACACATTGTCTCCACGTACTGTGTTATGTCTGTCTTTGAGGTGGGATTGATACAGATTCTTTATACTCCGTCTATTTGATGAAGACACAGCAATGTCGCGGGGGAAGCGTCGAATCCATGGCGGGGTAGCAAAAGCAACTGTGCTAATTCTGATGGGAATTCTAGAGTCACTTCTTATCCTCGAGAAAAATCATTCATAAAAGATTAAATTTGTTAAAAGTATTAAAAAATTATATTCAAGTAATTCACATCTTAAAGGAATAAATTAGTTGTTTAAATTTCAAGATTAGGCAACAGGCCGTATTGACTATAGTCTATCGACTCTATCTTGAGCCTTTAGGCGCGGCTCAGGGAGATCGCGCTTCTGCCACATCACTCTCCTCAGAGGGGCTCGCTACACACACACACACACACACACTCTCTCTCTCTCTCTCTCTCTCTCTCTCTCTCTCTCTCTCTCTCTCTCTCTCTCTCCTTTCTTCTCTGTACAGGACGCGAGACTGACAGTGTGAACGGGGCTTATGGTTCGACTATAAGGCCTGTCTCCACACCATCGCTCACGCTAAACACCCTACAGTGCATCAAAATGTGACACAAAGGTTTTGCTGGAGTGTACAGTGATAAAGCGGAAGGGTTTGATGAGTCTCCTTGTTCTGCGTCGTGCCAAGAGCAAGACACAATCACTTAAACACACTTGGGCTGCTGGTCCCCGCCCTTAACACCCACATTAAGGGGTTAAAACAGTTCACTCCTCCAGCCTTACAAAAGTAGCTGTGTCTTGCTGTTGTATATCCTAACACTTAGTTCTTATGTTTTAGATTCTCTTTTCATATTTACTTGATTATCTATTCTTCGCCTATTAATTTTATTTTATTTATTTTTCCCATTATTACTTATTACTGTTCCCTCTACGCTGCCGTTAATTCACCATTCCTTCCTTCCCTCCCAGCTCTGCTACTTGAGACCCCCGTCAGGATGGAGCGGTGGTCAGGTCGTGTGGCCCTGGTGACTGGTGCCAGCATGGGGATCGGTGCCAGCGTGGCCAGGAGGCTGGTGGCTGAGGGCATGAAGGTGGTGGGAGCAGCTCGTAGCATTGACAAACTACAGGTGAGGTGATCTGCCCAAGCAGGTATTCTTAGTTCAAATCAACTTGGAAATAAGCCCCGCCCCCACCAGTTCAGCATCCACCAATAAGATTTAACTTTTCCCAGCACCCACCAGCACTTTCAGCTTGGTGATGAGGGCCATGACTTGCTTGTGGACTGGCTGGGTGACTGTCTCTAGGTCATTGGGTGACTTATATCCCCTTTCCCATTATATTGTTTCCGAACACATCCTTCCGTTTATCCTTTTTCATCCAGCTTCTTGTTGATCACCTGTTCCTAGTGTGAAGTATCTAGCTAATGCTTGTTCATTTATCTGTTTGTTGAACCAATACATTGGTTCTGAAATTCTCCATTTGTTATCCTTTCTTATCCAGCTATTTGGTGATCACACTTGCTGCTGATTCAAGATAGAATAATTTATGGTCATTGCTAATCTAAAAATTGAAATTTATCAGTCGTATTCAGTTACTGTGTTATCTCCACTCATGTGCTGAGAGCATAATTTTTTTTTGAGAAATACCCTTGCACAGATGACAGTGAGGATAACTCACTCAAAGACGATTTGAAGAAAGTCAGTTTCGTCATGTCACATTAGACTATTATTTCTTTGATTTTTTTTCATCCATCCCCATATAATTGCTCCATCAAATTCAACATTATGGTTTCAATATGAAAATCATTGTTAGATGAAAATATACATTATATATTTAAACCATAAATAACCTTCAAGTTCAAACTAAACCAGAGTCAGATATCTTTTAAACTGTAGACTGAAACAACATAATAATTAAAATGTTAGAATCAAAACTCTCAAGGCAGATGAAGCTAAACAGTAGAATGAGACAGCTTCGCAATGGTAACATCAATTAACTCTAAACAATGGAAACAAACTCCATCATTCCCCACAGGCCTTGGCAGACGAACTCAAGGGCCAACGAGGCAAGTTTATCCCCATCAAGTGTGACATCACCAAGGACGAGGAGGTGCTGGCCATGTTCGCCAAGATCAAGGTGGACCTCGGAGGTGTGGACGTGTGTATCAACAATGCAGGATTCGCCCACAACAAGAGACTGCTCGGTAAGGCAGCATTAAAAGTTTCTTGACTTTTTCTTGCCTCAGCACCCCTGCACTTAGGTAGAGGCAGCCCAGCATCATCTGAGTCAGACCCACATACACCTCCCTAGGTATTGTTTATGCCTGTCCTTTATCCTCCGTGGTGTAATTGTTAGCAGGCCGATATATATATATATATATATATATATATATATATATATATATATATATATATATATATATATATATATATATATATATATATATATATATATATATATATATATATATATATATATATATATATATATATATATATATATATATATATATATATATATATATATATATATATAAATCTATGGGCACAGGGACAATCCCAATTACACTGACGATGTGTCATGGGGTAATGGGTTCTTACCCTCTGCAAGCTGATGTGACTGAGGTGAACACTGACGCAACAGAAAGCTATAGTGCATGCCCCAAACTTTTCCGTTCACCCCCTGTATACCTTCTCTGGAATGGTTACTCACTGGGCCCAGACAACTATATAATCTATAAATCATTCGCTGTTCCTTATGCTTTTAGATCAAGCCGTTCAACCATGACCATTAGTTATAACCTTCAGCCCTCACGCACTCTCGTCCCCCAGTGTTTCTCACCCCCTTGCTCTCCTGCGGCTTTACAGAGGGGAGCCCCAAGGAGTGGCGCGAGATGATGGATCTCAACGTTGTGGCTCTGTGCTTATGTACGCGTGAGAGTATTGCTTCCATGCGAGAACGCGGCGTTGACGATGGACACATCATCCACATCAGCAGGTATGCTTGGTTGAGTTGGTTCAGACTTGGGTCAAGTTTGGTGGCTTGTGGTGGGAGATGACATATGTCCAGGTTCTTTCCCTTGAACACGGGAGTAAGGCTGGGCTGTGTCCTTGACCAATCACTTAAAAAAAAAAAAAAAAACTTGCAAGGGCCGGGTATTAGACAGAGTTAAGGATCAAAGACATTGTGGAGCATCTCTCGACAATAACAAGGTCGCTGGTCTTATTTTTGACGATGCAGCAGTCCCTGCGGTGTCACTGGCGATTCTGGTGATGGGTCCTGAGGCATTGCACTTGGAAACGAAGCCCTTAGGACTTGGGGTTTCTTGGGCCAAGACCAAGGTAAAAGTGTGAAGAGGTTACTAGGTGAAACAGTACATTCTATGCAGAAGGACAAAGATCCGGATCTTCAAGTCATTTATGCTCCATGTCATACTCAATGGTTGTGAGACATGGACACTGAAAAGTGACTTGAAGAGGCGGTTGATGTCTTTGGTAATAAATGTCTACACAGGATCGTGGGATATCGCTGGAATGACTTTGAGTCAAACCGGCTATAATTATGTAGGACTGAATAAAAATCTATTGATTTCATAATCCGTAAACGCCAACTCCGGCTATACGAACATGTGGCACGCTACCCAATAGTAGTTCCTGCTCATCGGGTTGTTTTTATAAGAGACAATCCCGAGTGGAGGAGGGGAAGGGATCGCCCACAGAGTTTTTGGCTTGAGTAAGTCGACAGATCTTGCCATGAGGTACTTAGAGTGGGAAGGATCCAGCGTGGAGACTTGTCCGGAGAAACTCCCGGGTCTTGTGTCGTAGGGTGGGTGAGGCAACGCGTCCCCCAGGCGTATGCCCCATTGATTGACTGATTGATTTTCCAAAGATTCACCAAAAACATTTCTCTCCTTACACCCAACCAGCGAGGACGGTCATTATGTCCCCCCGGACATTGGTTTTCACTTCTACTCCGCCACCAAGTTCGCCGTAAAAGCACTCACTGAGGGACTGCGGCAGGAGCTGAGGGAAGCGAACTCCAACATCCGGATATCTGTAAGGAGGACTGACGTGTTCTGTTCTACTGGCATTAATACAGGATGAACTACCAAATGGACAGATCTACTTTACTATAAGATGTTAATCGTTATCTACTGTAAATCCTAAGAGAACTTCTAACCTTTTTTTTTGCAAAGTTAAAGTCTACATACTTAATTTCTGGTTGTTTTTCCTTCGTCTAATTGTACCATACTACCAACAAGAAAGAAAATTTATGTGTTAGATGTAGCTGTGAACCAAAAAAATAGTTCATAAAAGGCTCGTAGGGTATGGGGTTCGGCAAACTAATACTGCTGGAACCATGGAACTGATCTTAAGACGCATGAAGGGAGAACTTGTAATTTAGGTTTAGCTTTCAATGACCGAGCTCTATGAACAAAACAGTTTTGCTCAAAACATCCTTAAATTTCCAGTATTTGCCTCCATTACTTGACTGAGACTCCTTAACAACTCTGGGCAATATATATGTCTCGTATATAGAAACACATTATGGTTGATCAGTAATGTGAAGACTTAGTTTACCACAAATGTCCACTCGATGGAGGAGGCGTGTGAAGCTGACAAGTCCTGCAAGAATCGGGGAGCATGAGTGCAGATGTCATCATTGCCACTCTAACATATATACGAGTACTTACAGGCTTCATTACTTCCTTACAGACAATTTCCTGTACAACTTCATTTAGTAATACACAACTTCAAGAGCAACAATACAAGATGGTTTAAGAATAATAATTAAAAAGAAAAATCAATAACAATATGCTAATGTCTTTCCTCCTTCCTGTAGGCCATCAGTCCAGGTTGGGTGGAGACTGAGTTTGTTGTGAACTGTCACTTGGTAGAGGATGCAAGTGCGGCTAAGAAGTTCTACGAGGAACAGAGGAGCTTGAGCGCAGATGACATCGCCGCCACTTTAGTCCATATTCTCACTGCCCCTCCCCAAGTTCAGGTCAGTTTACAGTTAATCATTTTATCTTGGGTTATCATAATTACATTGCTTATGATTATTGTATACATTAAACTTCGTGTACCATGATTGTCCTAACATGAGGTTCAAATTCTTGGTGCCTTATAAAACAGCTAGAGAGAAAGCTAAGCACAAAGAGGAGTAGAGAAAATGCTGGATATAACATAAGAAAGGAAGTAAGCATCATGAATTAGAGGACAGACAATTTATCAATCTGTATATCTAACATTCTGTCCTCACAAGGGAACTTGCCCCAAGTGGGTGGCCACGGCAGAAGCGTTAACAAATCTATTCAGACTGTAGCAAACTCTTTTTCACCAATGTTGCTGTACGATAATGGAATAAACTTCCACCCTCAGTGGTGCATGCATCATGATTGGTTAACTTAAAAATAAACTCGACCGCTATTTTCTACACTTAAATAATTCGCTAAACGGCTGAAATGCAGTGTCTTGAGGGGCATTTGATGTCCCTTCACTTAAGTTAAAAGAGCCCACTGAGTCTGGACTTCAGGGTCTGTGGTAAACATATCGGTAAATCTTTGAGGTAACGTCGGAAAATTTTTGTTTCACAGATCCATGATGTGCTGATTCGCCATGCAAGACAAGCCTCGTGAATGGTAACTCTCTCTCTCTCTCTCTCTCTCTCTCTCTCTCTCTCTCTCTCTCTCTCTCTCTCTCTCTCTCTCTCTCTCTCTCTCTCTCTCTCTCTCTCTCTAAAATTGTTGCATAGCTCTAAAAAAATATAGTTAATTTCTGTTTGTGCAACTAATCAACTTTGTCCAGCATTAGAATTGATAAAGAAAGGACATAGTAATTGTGTGATTGAGTGATTAAACTTGCAATTGTTTGATAAAATAAAGGTAGATATTCTAAAATTATGGTGTTATTATTCCATACCACAAGACACTGCCCAGTGGCGGATGATTACCCATATACTGATCTTCAGTCAACCTTAACTTTGGCGACTTAGGTCAAGAGGAGCCCCGGAGGGTAGCATGGACTGAGCAAGTCATACATCACTGCAGCCACTCAAAATATAAATCGCCTGCGCCATTAACGGGATGGGGCCATGCACCAGGCCCTCTCAAGAAAGCCTACCGGCGTAATAGACAGCACATAAGAAAAAAAAAAAAAACCTCCCCTGAAAGATCTGGGGCCATAGACAGTGAGAACAGGTCAGCCTGCCTCTCCCTGGTCCAGAGTATAAACACTACACAGACTTCTTGATTGTGTCAAGCTTCCCGCCACACCGCCGGGAAAGACTGAGTAATGAACCAATGACACAAACACAAATAGCTGTCCCAATGCATAATAGTAATTCAGGAGTATCACAACATAAATAATAAAACTACTACTACTACTACTACTACTACTACTACTACTACTACTACTACTACCACCACTGCTACTACTACTACTACTACTACTACTACTACTACTATTTTTACATACCTGTCAAGTCTTACGTTTTTTGCGTGTCTTACGTAATTTCGGTGATTTTCAAGTCTTCCGGCGATGTTTTTTTTTTTTTTTTTAAATGTTTGTTTAAAAAAAAAAATATATATATATCGTACGCACCATATTTAAATTCATGTGAGCGTGCTGAGTAACGGTTACTGTAACGGTTAGTATGTGTGTGTGTGTGTGTGTGTGTGTGTGTGTGTGTGGGGAGGTGGAGGTACCTCGTGCACCCTGCTTGAGTCCGTCGGAACGGGCGCGTCACTCACTCGCTCTCCTGCCCTCACCCCAGGATATATATATATATATATATATATATATATATATATATATATATATATATATAGCTCTCCTGCCTCACCCACGTAAGTAAGAACTCCAAATTCCCCTTTTCAAGTATTATATATATGATTCCCTTTCCTGTAATTATCTATGGATACATCTCTCTCTCTCTCTCTCTCTCTCTCTCTCTCTGACGTAACCAAATCACTGGACGTAGTCTATCTTGATTTCCAGAAAGCGTTTGATAAAGTCCCGCATCATAAATTACTTTACAAATTAAAGCAAATAGGTATTGACGGTCAAGTAAACCAATGGATCGCGAATTGGTTGAGCAACAGACAAACAAAGAGTAGTGATTGACGGATTTAACTCAGAGTGGGCGTCTGTCACTAGTGGCGTCCCTCAGGGCTCGGTCCTTGGCCCAGTGCTCTTCATTATTTACATCAACGACGTGGATGTTGGACTCAATAACCGCATTAGTAAATTTGCAGACGACACAAAGATTGGTAACTCGGTTCTCACTGACGAAGACAGGCAAAGCCTCCAAGAGGATTTGCACAAAATTTCAGCTTGGTCGGATAGATGGGAGATGCCCTTTAAGTAGACAAGTGCCAGGTCCTTCAAGTTGGAACGAGGAATAAGAAGTTCGAATACGAAATGCGCGGCGTTAAACTCAAAAGCGTTCAATGCGTCAAAGACTTGGGGGTCAAAATCGCGTCAAACCTCAAATTCTCACAGCAATGCATCGATGCAGCAAATAAAGCGAACAGAATGTTGGGCTTCATTAAAAGAAACTTTGTATTCAAGAATAAAGATGTAATACTCCCGCTCTACAACAGTTTAGTCAGACCCCACTTGGAATATGCGGTACAGTTTTGGTCTCCCCACCATGCAAAGGATATTGCTAAATTAGAAGGTGTTCAGCGTCGGGCAACGAAAATGATCCCTTCCTTGCGCAACAAATCCTACGAAGAAAGGCTTTCTACCCTTAACATGTTCTCTCTGAGAAACGTCGCCTCCGAGGAAAACTGATCGAATGTTTTAAAATACTTAATGGTTTCACGAATGTAGACAGATCAACATTGTTTATGATCGATGACACTTTGCGCACGAGGAACAATGGCGTAAAACTCAGATGTAGACAAGTAAATTCAGACTGCACCAAATTTTTCTTCACCAACGTTGTAGTGCGAGAATGGAATAAGCTTCCACCATCAGTGGTCCAGTGTAACACGATTGACTCCTTCAAAAATAAGCTCGACCGTCACTTCCTTCAACTTAATATCAACTAGAGTAGAAATGCAACGTTTTGGAGTCTTCTGATGAATGTAAAATCACTTAGGTTTAAGGACAGACCACCAAGTCTGGACCATGGGTCTGTGTGGTCTGATTTTCTATGTAAATCTATGTAAATCTCTCTCTCTCTCTCTCTCTCTCTCTCTCTCTCTCTCTCTCTCTCTCTCTCTCTCTCTCTCTCTATATCTCTATATATATATATATATATCTCTATATATATATATATATATATATATATATATATATATATATATTAATTCAAGAATTGACTCACTCGCTCTCCTGCCCTCACCCACGTAGGACTCACTCGCTTCTCCTGCCTCACCCACGTAGCCACGGATCATACTAAAAGCAATTGCCCCCACCCACACAAACACCTACTGCACACAAACCCCAGTGATACACATGTCTCCTTAGGATCATTAGGGAAGTTATTTATGTATTTTTTTTATTAACAAGTGGAAGTTGCCCCCTTCCATATTTTTTGTCATGCAATATTTATTTGTTTTGAAACAAATAAATATTGAATGACAAAAAATATCGTTTTCTTATGATTTAATTACCGTTTTATACACAAACTTATGGTCTCTAACGCAAAATCTTATGGCAAGACACCACAGTAGCTTGACAGGTATAAATAATAATAATAATAATAATAATAATAATAATAATAATAATAATAATAATAATAATAATAATAATAATAATAATAGTTTTGCTAGAAATGCTGCAAAATAAAACATCCATGAGCGAAATATTCAGGGCACGAAACATCTTACGTTGCCTCCTGGACTGGACTTTCGCTATTTACAAGGTAGATACGAGTCCGCATACATTCGGCACTTCGATCACATTTACCATAAATACTTACAAACCTTAATACCTACGAGCAATGGATAATATAATTTTTCCCGACCAGCAGGTACCGTGTTTGGGCATTTGACCCCAAACAATAACTTGTATTCCGGATTCCCGAAATATATATAAAAAAAGCCAAGTTCACTAGGGCAAGTAGTAGACCTAGACTAGACAGTTCCCCAGGTGGCGCGTGTGGCGCTGCGTGTACAGCCAATACGGTCTATTAGCAGCATATCCATCTGCCACATTTTTTTTCATTTTCTTTTCATTTAACGGTCATAAGGCATCAGCGGCTTTTGTATTGTTCAGTATTCTACTTATTCACTGGTCACACGGCGGCCAGGCAGGGGCACCACGCGGGACCACTAGCACTGTCTCGACGAGCCTCGCCGAAGGTCGCTGAGGGCAATGGATTCTGGACTCCTTGCCTTTTCTTATATACGGCAATAACTCATTTACTAAATTCAAACCAAAATTATTAACTAAAAAAAAAAAAAAAAACTTCCTTAGGTTGATGACTTTTATTGTAAATAGTGGAGTTTAATGAATTAGCTCTGCTTGTGAACTTTGAGCCAGTGGCCGAGAGCAGACGAGCTATGATCAAATTACTGTCTCGGGGAGCAACAGCTACACATATTAAGTGGGTACATTAAAAAATAAAAATGCTTGCGATATCACTGACAACGTAATTATCAAATATTGATTGTCTTCCACTGTACGTGTTTCTACTACCATTTGTTTGTTTCACGATGAGTCGGATAAAAAGGAGAAAAATATTTGTGTTGTCTTTGTGAGCTGTGAGTCGATGAGGGTCAGTCCACGGCAATTAAATGGTCGTTACTCTACGGTGTAGCTACATTGATTCTTGGTGCTAAGTTGCTCTCTCTCTCTCTCTCTCTCTCTCTCTCTCTCTCTCTCTCTCTCTCTCTCTCTCTCTCTCTCAGGGCTGTTCACTGATAATGTCTCAGCATGCTTCATACTACACTGAGTGTGTGTGTGTGTGTGTGTGTGAGAGAGAGAGAGAGACTCCCAAGTTGACGTGTAAAGAGCTCCCTGCCGGACAAGTCAGCCAACCTCGCCTTTATGTCATGAGACAACAGGATCTAAACCACAGCTATCAGTACACGTAGACCGCCCTTCAGGTCCTCTTGTACCCGCTGCGTGGGGACTGCCAAACGCTACCACGCATCTTTGTGCTTGAAGTGCTACCTCGCCCTCAGCGGCGGCACCACACAGCATTGTCGCCGCCCAGTTTATAATTAAGTGGTGCAGGGGACGGTTCGCGGCTGACTGTCTCTCCAGGCTCCATACTACCACGTGAGTAACTGGCCTTACCAATAGCGTACATACCTGTAATTACGATCTAGGTATGCAGCACACCTCGAGGGTCACAAATACACACACAGAAAAAAGAGGTTGTTTGCGAACTGTGTTAGGTGTGACTGTTACATCATCGCTAGGCATCCACAGGTTATATAGTTACCTGTCTGTCTCTCTACAAAATCACTTGCTATAAACACTTTACAATGCATCACAATGGGCCACAGTGGTTTTGCTGGAGTGTATATATAGTGTCCAATTCCTACGTATCACTAGCCTTTAATTAGTCTCATGCATAACCTGCCGCTGGTAATGTGCTTTCCCTGAATGAGTCACGATTCGAAGTCTTGCCACGTAAACTCCAGTTATCACGTTGTGGAACTGACTAGTGGCAAGACAGCATTATATAAACACACTTGGCCACAGCTGAAAGTGTTAAAACAGTTCACCTCTCCAGCATTGCAATATTAGCTGTGTCTTGCTGTTATCTAGTCTAGCACTATATTATTTACCTTTAAATTCACCGTATTCATATTTACCTAAATATTTATTTGTTCCTTTATCATTTTATTGTTTGTTTTACTTATTTTGCCATTATTATTTATTACCGTTCCCTCCACACTGCCACTTCCCCTGTCCTCTTCTTCCTTTCCTCCCAGCTCTACTACTTGAGACCCCCGTCAGGATGGAGCGGTGGTCAGGTCGTGTGGCCCTGGTGACTGGTGCCAGCATGGGGATCGGTGCCAGCGTGGCCAGGAGGCTGGTGGCTGAGGGCATGAAGGTGGTGGGAGCAGATCGTAGGATTGACAAACTACAGGTGAGCTGAAAGCCCAGGTATACTCTTTTCACTCTAACCTCGCAAATGAGCCCCACCACAGCTGCCCAGCATCCACCAAGTAAAACTTTCAAAGGCAGATGAAGCTAAACAGCAGAATGAGACAACTTTGCAATGGTAACACCAAATAACTAAACAATGCAAACAAACTCCACCTTCCTCCATAGGCCTTGACAGACGAACTCAAGGGCCAACGAGGCACGTTTATCCCCATAAAGTGTGACCTCACCAAGGACGAGGAGGTGCTGGCCATGTTCACCAAGATCAAGAAGGACCTCGGAGGTGTGGACGTGTGTATCAACAATGCAGGATTCACCCACAACAAGTCCCTGCTGGGTGAGGCACCATTAAGCGAAGTTCCTTGACTCTCTAGCCTCAACACCCTTGCACTAGGTATAGGAAGTTCAGAACCATTTGAGTCAGTCCCTCAAACACCTTCCCAGTATTGCTTATGCCTGTCCTTTATTCCCCGTGGTGTAATGTTTAGCATGCCTAAATTTCAATCCAAAGCTGGATGTTGCGTCTACGTGTGCAACGACATCGCTTGCTCTCGTCCACACGACCTTGACACTTGGGAATTTTCCACCATCTGGCTGAGACTTCATTGGGCTGTTTATCTCTCACCTAACTCTACCAACTATGTGAAATTCTTTGACTATTTAAACTCCAAAGTGGAGCACATCTTGACTCACTCTCCTTTCGCTGAAATCTTCATTCTAGGAAATTTCAATGTTCACCACAAACTGACTTTCATCCTCTTTCACTGACCAGCATGGTGAACAAGCCTACAACTTTGCTATACTCAACGATCTATAGTAAAACACACCTTAAAGTGCGGCTGTGTCGGTGCCCTATGAAGAAAAAGCGGAAGTATAGCGTAACCACGTCTTCAACCCCACATTGGTTGCCCCTCCCACCCCCCCTCTCTCTCTCTCTCTCTCTCTCTCTCTCTCTCTCTCTCTCTCGAGGATTTGAATGTATTTTTTCTTACTTATGTCAACTTATTTTAACGTACATTCCTTCACGATATAACCTACTAAAGGTTTTAGGGGCCGTGTTCCCCAGTTTTTCGCAAATAAAACTTTAACAAAGCGTCGGACAAGGATGTTATTTTGGCAGTGGATGTCTGAGACCCCGACCTAATGGGCAAAAATATGATTTGGTGTCACTGTCACATGTGGATAATGAAGCACTTATAAGAGTAAATTTAGGGTAAACTTGGCTAAAAGTTGAAGGCACTATGAGCGAGGCTAGCCCCGCCAACGACAAAAGTGTTGTTAGATCGTTGGGTGGGGATGATTGTGTGAGGAAGGAAAGGTTGGGTATGGGGGAGGTTGGTGAACCAACAAGGGATGAAACCAGAAACTACTGCTCGCTTACATACATGCAGCATGTACTACCAGTAGTCACATTTTCCATGTAAAGGATAAGTAATTTCCTTCGAGTACAACTGTTTATCCCCAGCTGATAGTCTATATAAGGAACATCTATATTTACAGCAGATTAAATATTGCTACGCTGTGTGTGTGTGTGTGTGTGTGTGTGTGTGTGTGTGTGTGTAAAGCAGTAAAACATAATTGCTGGTTGGATTGATGATTACTCATACGTCAGAGCTAAACGTCACATCAACGTCACGAGAAGATGAACGGGGCGGGGCTAGCCTCGCTCACAGTGCCTTTAACGTTTAGCCAAGTTTACCCTAAATTTACTCTTATAAGTGCTTCATTATCCACATGTGACACCAAATCATATTTTAGCCCATTAGGTCGGGGTCTCAAACATCCACTGCCAAAATAACATCCTTGTCCGACTACTTACACATCCGAAAACGAAAGGGAAACTAAATATAAGTAAAGCATCTTATTAGCAACACTGTAAAATATGTATGCCACGTTTCTTTATATGCTTATAAATATCTTATCCATAATAAGTTAACTGTTCTTCCATACGTTATAATACTAAGATTAAATGTGTATGCATATTTGCTGATCATATTTGCCATGGTTTTACTTATTTAGTGTCGGGGACCAGAAGACGAACAAACAGAGGAATGACCATAACTACACATATAAAATTGACTCCCCAATCAGAGGCAAATACCGGATGGTGATATAGAGACAAGAATTGTAAACATCTGATAGGAAAAGGAAGGAATGCAATTAGTCAGATATACGAGTCGTAAACATCTGGTAGGACTGGGACAGGCAAAGACAAGGAGGGTAACGGAAACAGATACCCAGACAAAGATACAGAAAATAGATACCCAGTAGCCGGGATCAGAAAGTGTGGATGACCAATCAGAATTTGAACAAGTGACGTGAGTTGTGACGACATGTTATAACCGAATAACTGAATAGAGAAGTCACTGCGGGAGTGTCCTAAGGGGAAGTTAGTGAATGCCCTGAACTTTACTTTTTCTTTCCAGTACATGCCTTCTCTGTAGTGGTTACTCACTTCGAATCATCCCCTTATGCTTTTCGACCAAGCCGTTCAACCATGTTTAACCCTCCCTGTGTTGGTTATATGAGTTTCAGATGTCGTGTTATATCGTTTATCGGTAGTAACTTTTAACAGAGCGTTAGAGAAGGCTGATGATTTACAGAGCACGTTTCAGACTTTGCCCTATTTTCGCGGTTTGGATTTATTAACAAGATAGATAATTACGGCACTTATAAGAAGCACGTAATAATAGAACCCGGCAGTGAAGTGCTTCCTGACGCGAGGCTAGCAAACGTTCCTGTGGAGATAACGTTGTCTCCATAGCACCGTTTGCTGAACTCCCATCAGGAATCACTTCGTCTCCTGGGTTTTATCGCTATGTGCCTCTAAAGTGCCTTCATTCTCCATATGTGGTTAACTAATCATATTGATGAAAATAGGGCATCTTATACATGTTTTACCAAATTATCATCCTTATCAGACGCTGTTAAAAAGTTATTCCTGAAAAGACGATATAACACGACCTCTGAAATCCATGTACCTTCACCCATCACATACTTATCCTTCGTTTCTCCCGTTCTTGCTCTCCTGCGGCTTTACAGACGGGAGCCCCAAGGAGTGGCGCGAGATGATGGATCTCAACGTTGTGGCTCTGTGCTTATGTACGCGCGAGAGTATTGCTTCCATGCGAGAACGCGGGGCTGACGATGGGTACATTATCCACATCAGCAGGTATGCTTAGTTCCAGGATCTACTAATAAGATGCTAGTTTCATATCATTCACTAGTAGGATGCAACATTTATTGGCATCAATCATCAATTAATAGGGGGATACGCCTGGGAGAGCTTCGCCTCGCCCATTCTACGACGCCAAATTCGATTGTTCCTCCGAGCAGCAGGGTTGTGTCCTTCTCCTATCACTTTTAAGCACTTGCATGGAGTGGGTATTAGGCAGAATTGTAGATCAAAGTCATTGCGGAGTACCTGTTGCCAATACCACAGTTACTGACCTTGTTTTTGCCCAAAATGCAGTAATCCTTGCGGAGTCGCTGGAGGTTCTGATGATTGCTATCGCGGCACTACACGAAAAGGAGAAGTCCTTTGGACTAAAGGTCTTAAGCCAAGATCAAGGTACAGGTGTATGGAAGCTTATTAGATGAAATAGTACAGTCTGTTCATGCGTGTGACGAGAACATTGATATCTTGGAAATTTTAAGTACCTTGGTAGAGTAGTGCAGAATATCGGCGGGTGTCATCAACAAGTCTTACGGTAGACTGGCCTAGCCCACGGTGTTATGGACTAACTTAGCACCAATATATGGGGTTGTCAATACCTATGTAAAAGGACAAAGAGCCAGGTCTTCAAGTTGCTTGTGTTCCCTGTCTTATTCCATGGTTGTGAGACATGGACACTAAATAGTGACTTGAAAAGGCGGATTCATATATTTGGTAATCAGTGCCTATGCAGAATCCTGGGATATCACTGGAATGACTTTGTCAAACCTTCGATTTCTTCGTGAGACTGATTTGAAGTCTATTACATGCTTAATGCGTGAAGGCCATCTCCGGCTGTACGGGCATGTGGTATGCTACCCAGCGGTTAACCCCACTCACCGGATTGTTTCGGAACAATCCCGAATGAAGGAGGCCAAGGGGACACCCACAGAATTCATGGTTCGGGCAAGTCGATAAATCCTGCCATGAGGTGCTTAGGATGGGAAAGGAGCTTGCATGGAGATTATCCAGAGGAACCCCATGGTTAGGCGTTGTAGGGTGGGCGAAGCTATGCGCCCCCCGTCGTATGCTCTTTATGATTGATTGATTTCCCAGAATCTACCAATAAAATTTAACCTTTTCCCGTATCTATCAAAATCATCCACCTCAAGTTAAAGAGATGAGGTGCCCAATGACATACTAATTGGGAAAGGGGGAGACGATTGATGGGAAGTCCTTTCTCCTTAATGCTCCTATAATTGTACCTTTTTGTAATAGGCGCACCAAACATCATCAAATGTGGGGTACAAACTTGGCGGAGGGACTGTTTTTGGGGGGTCATTGAAGGTAAATCTGCAAAAGAGTAGCTTATCCGGATATTTTGTTTTTATTTATTAATGATCCACGAGACATCCTAAAGTTATATCAAATATGTGCTTATCTTTGTATTCATTCATAAATACACTGGCAACATTTCTGTGGTGTCTGATTCACTTATTAGAGTGAAATTCTATTGTGATAAACAGTCACAAATTCGTGTCACTAGTAAAAATGAAACTAGTAATTTAAGTTTTGCCACCATGAAATATACACAAATAGATAAATATGAAAGCTCACGAAGTCACAATAAGCGACATCACCTGCTTTGCGCAGTAAAACTATGCTATTTATGGTATCTGATACCCGCAAAATGGCGGGCGCTGCTGCCTCGGGCCACAGACAGTTGCCAGATTGTCGTACTCAACTGCTTATATTTCCCGACTTCCTGCCCCAAAAGTGTCTTCTGGGCTCCAAATAACGAAACTCATTTATAGTTATCGTTAAAAGAGTTAGATCCTGATGTTTATGGCAATAGTTAGGCGTCAGAAACCGGTAAATACTATGCTCTGAGTATGACAATCTGGCAACGGTGGCTATACGTATTTTCATGTTATTGTTCTGTTGTTTATTCAATGTTGTGTTCAAGAAAAAAAGAATACTCATAATTTTAGTTAGTTTTTGGTTATAAGGATTCTTTTCGAAATACAATTATTACATTACCTTCTTTTACTTAGGAAATGTCCTGAATCCTGGATCGGCTATGGTGATGTTAGGTGCGTCTATTGGCTGTGTATAGTTTTCAACTGAACACCCTTTACGTCAAAATGCTAAGCAATAGATAAACTCAAAATAGAGTAGACATTTTCCAAAGATTCATCTTATTCATCCCATACACCCAACCAGCTTGGCCAGTTATGAGGTACCCCCCCAAAAAGAGCTCCGCTTCTACTCCGCCACCAAGTTCGCCGTGAGAGCACTCACTGAGGGACTGCGACAGGAGCTGAGGGAATCTAACTCCAACATCAGGATATCCGTAAGGGAGATTGTTATGTTCTGTCCTACTGGCATTAATACTTATAGGATTAACATCCAACTCAACATTTTTTCCTCAGGTAAGAGATGTTAGTTATTTCCAATTTCAAAAACAAAAGCAGCATTTTCATTTTCAATAGTTGATCTGTGTCTATTTTCACCATAATATTTAATCGTTAAAGAATACAATCCTAATATCCTTCCTGCTTCCTGTAGGCCATCAGTCCTGGTGTGGTGGAGACTGAATTTGCTGTGAATTGCCATTTGGTAGAGGATGCAAGTGCAGCTAAGAAGTATTACGAGGAGCTGGGGTGCTTGAGTCCAGAGGACATCACCGCCACTCTTGTCCACTTGCTCTCTGCCCCTCCCCATGTTCAGGTTAGTTTACTGTTAGTTATTATTCAACGCGTCATTATGAACATTACATCAGTATTGAAGGGCTAACCTACCATTTACGGAGGGTCAAGTTGCTACTTGAGTGAGGATGTTTGGTTAAGTTTGCTAACTTGCTATTTCTTGGATTGTTATTATTATCATCAGTAACAGCACTGTTACCAGGAGATCTTTTAATGACATAAGAAAAAAAATCATATGCGTAGAATTAATATTTTGGGGTTTCTACAGTACCCAAACTACCTTCATAATCTCTCTCTCTCTCTCTCTCTCTCTCTCTCTCTCTCTCTCTCTCTCTCTCTCTCTCTCTCTCTCTCTCTCTCTCTCTCTCTCTGGACTATAAGACTGAAAAGATGCTGACTTTGTGCTTAATACAAGGGGAGTTGGTGACCTGGTGAGCATCTCTTTGATACAATCTCTCACATGGGAATAAGATTTAAATACAGAGGGATAGAGCAGGGTGAGCATGCCTCCCCTTTCTCTGCATTAATGTGGAAATATTTTTGTTCCACAGATTCATGATGTGATGGTGCGTTCCATAACAGAAGTTATTTGAATCTCTCTCTCTCTCTCTCTCTCTCTCTCTCTCTCTCTCTCTCTCTCTCTCTCTCTCTCTCTCTCTCTCTCTCTCTCTCTCTCTCTCTCTCTCTCTCTCTCTCTCTCTCTCTCTCTCTCTCTCTCTCTCTCTCTCAGCCAAAATTGTTGCATAGGTCTAAAAAAATTTAGTTAATGGATGTTTGTGCAACTAATCAACTTTGTCCAGTATTAGAATTGATGAAGAAAGGACATAGTATTTGTGTGATTAAATGATTAAACTTGCAATTGTTTAATCAAATAAATTAAGATATTCTACAATTATGGTGCTATTATTCTTAAAACAAAACACTGCCGAGTGGCGGAAGATAACCCACACACTGATTAGATTTTCAATCAACCTTAACTTTGGCGACTTAGGTCAAGAGGAGCACCGGAGGGTACCATGAACTGAGCAAGTCATACATCACTGCAGCCACTCAAAATATAAATCGCTTGCGCCACTATAAAGGGAGGGGGCCATGCACCAGGCCCTCTCAAGAAAGCCTACCGGCTTTATAGACAGCACATTAAACAAACTACTCTGAGTGATCTGGGGCAATAGAGAGTGAGACCAACTCAGTCTGCCTCTGCCTGGTCTAAAATACAAACACTATTCAGACTTCTTATAGTTGTGTCAAGCTTCCCGCCACACAGCCGGGAAACACTGAGTAATGAAACAATGACACAAACACAGCTAGCTGTCCCGATGCATGATAAAAGTATCACAACAGAAATAACAAACTACTTCTACTTCTACTACTACTACTACTACTACTACTACTACTACTACTACTACTACTACTAATAATAATAATAATAATAATAATAACAATAACAACAACAATAATAACAATTTTGCTAGAAATGCTGTGTATTTTTGAGCGAGTTGACCAAAATGTGAGAGTGAGTTATACACATCAAAAAATGAAGGTAGGTCGCGGCAACATTTTCATGAAGTTTCAGCGCGATACCCCCGTTTTTTAAAGTTTAAAGGGCAGGGGGCGTGGTGTGTTTACACTCGGTCATTTAAATGTCTTCCTAAACACCTCCCATTTATCTATCAAAGTACAGTTTTTTTTCCGTTTTTTTTTTTTTTTTTTTTTTTTTTTTTTTTTTTTTACAGATTATTTTCAATGGGCATTTAGCAACAAGCGGAGGAAGAGGAGCGGGAGGGAGAAATCGATGGGTAGTCACTATAGTCGGTTCACCCAAGTCTTAAGTGACCATTATCGTGCGCTGGCAACCTGCTGTCACGGCGTGTCCAATTTCGTGGATACTGTATGCTAACCTAAGCATAGAAAACAGTCGTCAGTGTCAATAACAGGCAGGCAACAATAACAAATACCGTCAATATAATTATAGTCGATTTTGAGTTATGTTAGGAATTAGGTCAGTTAACCAGGGGATTAGACAAGTTAACTATTTCCCTTATGGAACTAGTCTCGGGCCAAGAGTTCAAGCCAACTAAGAGTATCGTCTGAGCTCAAATAAGCCTTGGATGGTACTTACATACTTCGCTCATCGGCTCCCAGACCGAGACGGTATCACCGTATTCACTGCCTGAAGACTTAACACATTTACCATGAAAGGAATAACAATAGTTCAGTGTTTCCTTTCATGAAATAATAAATAATTGCCCTTGCGGAATTATTTAAGAGCAAGGATAATTTAATCGATCGAAAGCCACGCCATCTGGCGAGGGAAATTCAAAATACCCCTTCAGACCCACGTGGTTGGCACTCCATCAACAGCTCTCAAGCAATCAACACCTCAGCGCTTTCGCCCCACATTAACTCGCGGCAGTGCTGATTTATACTTAGTCTCGAGGACAACAGGACTCCCATAGCTGGGCACGATAACAGAAAACCTTATTCCCGATAACCGATAACTGATAATGAAAAACCTTAACGGCGATAACCGATATTCGTTAACTAGATACACAAATATAGGCGATAACCGATAACCGATACCCGATATAAATCCACAATTCCGATACTAGCTAGCGATAAGTCCGATAGGCGAAAACGGTACTATATTGATATCTCAGATAGAACAACACTGATGAATTCAAATTTTCATTATCTGTATTTTAGGAAACTTACAAAACCTTAAAACCACACGTTGACACGTACATATGGACGGTAATACTAAAAATGCCTGAATGGGTGTTGTGTTATTTGACGTCCCCACCGTCAAAAATTGTTTACAAACACTGGTCTCTCGTGAACGATGCATGCTCAGACCAGCAAGCGTAGAGCTGTACAGTCTCACAAAGTTTTTAAACCGTAATTAAGAGTTGCTGGAAGGCTGAATCAGACATATAGTACCACTACCACCATCCTCGCTGTTTTTAGAACAACACTCTGTACGAGTTGTATTTATATGTACAGAGTGTACATCGTTCTAGAAACAGCGAGGATGGTGGTACTGTATGTTTGATTCAGCTTTCCAGCAACTCTTAATGTGTTAAAAAAGCATTGTGAGACTGAACAGGTCTACACTTAATGGTCTGAGCATGCGCAGTTCACGAGAGACCAGTGTTTGTAAACAAAAGCGCCAGCTTTTGACGATGGGACACCAAATAACACAACACCGGGTGCCTTCAGTATCATGGCATGGTCACAAACGAATATGGAATATCAAATTTGAGGCAGTGAATAATCATTTTGGGGGTAAAGTTAAATGATTTTTCTCTATGATATATTGATTTTTGAGTAGCATAAAAAAAAATAACCTAGTGTTTTAATTTTCATGATCTAAGCATGAAATCTCATCACCGAAGATATTTCATACCCCGAAGTTTTTTCATACAACACCGGGCCACGCATGCGCAGTAGGGAGACAACGTTTTTTTCTGAGAGGCGGAAAAAAAGTAGCGATTATCGCTAGTTTGGTTACAAAAGTAACGAAGATACCGATATATATATTTAAATAAGTAGCGGATGGTCGATAATCCGATTTTGTTATCAGCGATAAAGTATCGCGATAACTTATCGCGATAACGCCCAGCTATGAGGACTCCTCTAAGACGTACTTCAAGAGACCACTTCTTTTGAAAACCTTCGAAAGATAAGTGCCTCCTACAGTGATTACAAATAGGTATTACTATCAGGCCTGTTAGGATTATCGTTGTAACGCTGGGAGGTGCTTGCAGGGGAAAGCCCGGCACCCCTGCTGTATTAGTGGTAAGTGGTTTGTGTGTCTTTTTGTGGAGTTGTCCTGGAGAGGTTTAAGTGTCTTGCGAGAAACATAACCGTTGGGTACGGTAAATTCACTGTATCACAACAGTTAAAAACAATTAATAGCGACCCAAATATCTGTTTAATTAATATAACCCTGTTAATTTTCTCGGTGGTGGGCAGCTTCACGGCTGTTTAATAATCATAATCAGCCATCTTGTAAATCAACAAAACAGCTATTTGCGATATTACTGATTTTTTGTAACTCGCAATCGGTTATAATTGACGGTATTTGTTATTGTTGCCTGGATATTATTGACACTGACGACTGTTTACTACGCGTAGGCTGGCATACAGTATCCAAGTAATCGGACACGCCGTGTGACAGCAGATTGCCATCGCACGATAATGCTCACTTCAGACTTGGGTGAACCGATTTACAGTCAGTGAACCCTGGGAAGGCGCGGTGGTGGGTGTATCGCACGTGTCACCTCATGTGTGTGTGGGTTTCAGGCACTCCTGCGGTGTTCTTCAGTGTAATTGTAATATATACTTCCATGAAAACTCGTATAACATACCGAGCCCCCCAAAAAGCACATAGCATTGCCCCGTGAGCTGTGCCAGCGGGCGGCAAAAGCATCATTGGAAACTCGGCACCTACCACCTACCATCACACCACCTACCATCACACCACCTGTTGCTGGCCCCCCCCCCCCCCCAAACGCTCAAACAAGTTCACAGAAGAGGAGGTCACTCATATGTGAAGAGAAAAAGAGAAACACAAGGATGTGAAAGAGTAGAATCAAGTTCAGACTTACAGACTGGAGCGGATTTAGTGAAAAATGTGTTTATGACAGACTAACTACAAATGAAATGGTGAAGAAATGCCTCCGTGAAATAACTCAGAACCGAAATGAACATTTACACTTTAGATTTTGGAAAATATGCCCAAAGCTCCGCAGTACCCCATCCTTGATTTCGCCACTGCCACAGAGGTCGTCAACTACAACGTGGGCTACATAGAAAGTAATGTGACAGATCGCCTTGGAATACAATAAACAAGGTCAATGGAGAAGTATTTAGCATTCAAAGAAGCTAAAATGGACACTCCCTACAAGAGGAAGATCAGAAATGCCAAACTTCGCAAGGAATTGGAGCATGCAGTCGGGGTCTTTTGCCTGGTCTCACGTCACTGCCAGAAAATGCTGCTTTTCTCAAATGGAAATTCTTCTTCTTAAACTGCTACTCAATCGTTAGTTTTCATGCTTTATACTTAATTTTTTTCTTTATTAATTTTTGTCATAGAATTTTCAGCAACTTTTACTTTTAGTTTTATTGATTTGCTGAAAAAAAAAGTGTGAGTGTGTGTGTGTGGTGTGAGTGTGTGTGTGAGAGAGAGAGAGAGAGAGAGAGAGAGAGAGAGAGAGAGAGAGAGAGAGAGAGAGAGAGAGAGAGAGAGAGAGAGAGAGAGAGAGAGAGAGAGAGAGAGAGAGAGAGAGAGAGAGAGAGAGAGAGAGAGAGAGAGAGAGAGAGAGAGAGAGAGAGAGAGAGAGAGAGAGAGAGAGAGAGAGAGACTGAGACTGAGACTGCCAGCTGTCGTGTAAAGAGCTATACCTGCCGGACAAGTCAGTCAACCTAACCTTAATGCCACGAGACACAAGGATCTCAAGCACCTATCATTACACAGCGAACCCCCCTCTAGTGCTCTTGAACCAGCAGCGTGGAACAGCCAATCGCGAGAACGCATCGTTATCCATGTCCCTCGCCCCCAGCGACAGCACCATACAGCACTATCGTCGCTATCTCGGTTAATATTAGAGGTATAGGGGACGGTTTGCGGCCGACTGTCTCTCCAGACTTCATACTACTACGTGAGTAACAACCCTTACCATCACTTAAATTATGATCTATGTATACACACCTCGATGGTCAAATACACACACACACACACACACACACACACACACACACCCTGCTTTATTATCTATTTGTTAATTAATTTGTCTTATTGTTTGCTTTATTTGTTTTTGCCATTATTTACCATCGCTTCTACACTGCCATCACTTCTCCGTTCCTTTCCTCCCAGCTCTGCTACTTGAGATCCCCGTCAGGATGGAGCGGTGGTCAGGTCGTGTGGCCCTGGTGACTGGTGCCAGCATGGGGATCGGTGCCAGCGTGGCCAGGAGGCTGGTGGCTGAGGGCATGAAGGTGGTGGGAGCAGCTCGTAGCATTGACAAACTACAGGTGAGCTGACCAGCGCAAGCAGGTACGAGTCTTCTTGGTTCAAATTAACTTGGCAAATAAGCCCCGCCCACACCAGCTCAGTAACCACCAACCAAAACCTTTCAAAAGCAGATGAAGCTAAACGGCAGAATGAGATAACTTCGCATCGGTAAAATTAAACCACTCTAGACAATAGAAACAAATTCCACCTTTTCCCCCAGGCCTTGGCTGACGAACTCAAAGGTCAACGAGGTACGTTTATCCCCGTTAAGTGTGACATCACCAAGGACGAGGAGGTGCTGGCCATGTTCGCCAAGATCAAGAAGGACCTCGGAGGCGTGGACGTGTGTATCAACAATGCAGGATTCACCCACAACAAGTCCCTGCTGGGTGAGGCAGCATTAAGCAGTTTCTTGCTTTTCCCAACACCCTTGCACTTGCTTGTAGGCAGTCCGGCACCATCTAAGTCAGACCCCCAAACACTTCCTAGTATTGTTTATTTCCATCCTTTCCTTTATTTATTCCTTTATTGCTATAGCTAAGAATCTGCAGGTCCGGAGTCTAATCTGGCCAGGGCAGTCTGTGCTTAGTCCACTTAACTGTTCATTATTTCGGACTGGTGAATAAATGGATGGTGGATGAATGGAAAGCTAGTATCATACATGCCCTGTGTCCCGAGGTAATGGGTTGTAAACCGAAAGCTCAAGAGCTGAGGTGACGGACTGCACTTATGCAATGGGTAGATAATGCATGCCCCAAACTTTACCTTTTTGCCCAGTATATGCCTTCTCTGAAGTGCTACTCACTTAGGTCCAGCCTCTCATGCTCGTTAGGCCAAGCCGTTCAACCTTGTTTCGCTTTCTCTGTATTGGTTAAATTGTTGTGTGGGTTTTAGTGGCCGTGTTATATCGTTTTTCGGTATTAACTTTCAACAAAGCGTCAGATAAGGATAATGACTCAGCAGAGCACGTTTCAGACTTTGCCCTACTTTCGCGATTTTGATTTATTAACAAGATAGATAATTACGGCACTTATAAGAGACACGTAATAATAAAACCCGGCAGTGAAATGCTTCCTGACGCGAAGCTAGCAAACGTTCCTGTGGAGATGGTGTTGTGTACATGCACTGGGGGACCAACATATACTGTGTCCAGCATCACTGCCCGAGGGCCTGAGGTCTCTAGCTGTGAACACAGCAGCGGAGGTGTTGGGGGTCTCGACAGGCGGGCTGGCAGGCTGATTCAGTGACTGGAGGGCTTAATCAAGGTTCTCGTACTTGTTCTGAAAATGGAAATGAGAAAATAAAACAATAATAGAAAAAAACCCAGATGTGTCAGGGCGCTGAGATCGGTGCTGCCATGAGTGAATGGATCGTGCGCCTGATTACTCGCTGGCCACTGGCGCAATGCTTGCTAGCTTACCATGATTCCATTCTCCACATATGGTTAATAAATCACAATGACGAAAATAGGGGAGAGTCTGAAACTTACTTTACCAAATTATTATCCTTATCCGACGCTTTGTTAAAAAATAGTTACTCCCGAAAAAAACGATATAACACGACCTCTGAAACCTGTAGTACCTTTAGCCCTAACGTATCCTCATTCCCCGTGTTTCTCACGCCCTTGCTCTTCTGCGGCTTTACAGAGGGCAGCCCCAAGGAGTGGCGCGAGATGATGGATCTCAACGTTGTGGCTCTGTGCTTATGTACGCGCGAGAGTATTGCTTCCATGCGAGAACGCGGCGTTGACGATGGACACATCATCCACATCAGCAGGCATGTATAGTCCTAGCATCTACCAATAAGATGTAGCTTTCCTATCATCCCCTAATATGATGTAACACTAGCATCAATCATCAATTAATAGGGGCATACCTGTGGGCGCTTCGCCTCGCCAATTCTATGACGGCGGTTCTTCTGGGCAGCAGGACTGTGTCCTTCCCCAATCACTTTTCAACACTTGCATGGACTGGGTATTAGGCAGAGTTGTAGATCTAAGTCATTGCGGAGAATCAGTTGGCAATACCAGGGTCAGTGACCTTGTTTTTGCCGAAAATGCAATAATCCTAGCAGAGTCGCTGGAGGTTCTGGTGATGGCTATAATCAATCGCGCCACTACACGAGAAGGCGAAGCCCTATGAACAAAAGGTTCTGAGCAAAGACCGAGGTACAGGTGTTTGCAGGGTTACTAGTTGCAAGAGTACAGTCTGTTCATGCGTGTGGCGAGGACATTGATATCTTGGAAAATTTTACTTGGCTTGGTAGCGTAGTGCAGAACAACGGCGAGTGTTGTTAAGAAGTCTTACGGTTGATTGGTTTGTTATGCACTACCTTAGCACGACTATATGGCGTTGTCGATACATGTACAGAAAGACTAAGAACCAGATCTTCAAATTGCTTGTGTTTCCTGTCTTATTCTATGGCTGTGAGACATGGACAATGAACAGTGACTTGAAAAGGCAGATTAATGGCTTTAGTAATAAGTGACAACGCAGAATCACGGGATATCGCTGCAATGACGATGTCAAACCTTCGATTTACCCGTGAGACTGATTCGTTGTCTATTACATGCATAGTACGTGCAGGCAATCTCCGTCTATACGGGCATGTAGTAGTATTGTGGTACGATACCCAGAGTATGACCCTGTTCACCGTACTGTTTCTGAAAGAGACAATCCCGAATGAAAGAAGCCAAGGGGACACCCATAGAATTCGTGGCTTGAGCAAGTCGATAGATCCTGTCATGAGGTACTTAGGATGAGAAAGGAACCTGCATGGAAGCTTGTCCGAAGGAATCCCAGAACATTGTAGGGTGTGCTTGGTTATGCGCCTCCCAGCGTATGCCCTTAATAAATGACTGATTTCCCAGAATCTACCAAGGAGATTAACTTTTCCCAGTATCCACCAAAATCATGCAGCTTAGGTTAAAGAGATGAATATTGTTTGTGGATTTGCCAATGAAATGTACTATAGTAGGTTCACCCGAATCTGAAGTGAGCATTATCGCGCAACAGCAACCTGCAGCCACACGGCGTGTCCGATTTCGTGGATACTGTATGCTAATTTACGCATAGTAAACAGTCGTCAGTGTCAATAATATGCAGGCAGCAATAACAAATACCGTCAATTATTATCGATTTTAAGTTAAAAAAATATTAGCAATGTCGCAAATAGCTTTTTTATTAATATAAAGCCTGTTAATTTTCTCGATGGTGGACAGCTTCAAGGCTGTTTAATAATCATAATCGGCGATCTTGCAAATTAACAAAACAGCTATTTTTGACATTGCTAATATTTTTAACTCATAATTGACTATAATTAACGGTATTTGTCATTGCTGCCTGCATATTATTGACACTGACGACTGTTTACTATGCGTAGACTACGGTAGCATTCAGTATCCACGAAATCGGACACGCCGTGTGGCTGCAGGTTGCCGTTTCGCGATAATGCTCACTTCAGACTTGGGTGAACTGACTATAACTATGTTCCTATGATTGTACCTTTTTGTAATTGGCTGTGTATAGTTTTCAACTAAACTCCCATTTTGTCAAAGCTCTTAGCAATAGATGAATACAGAAGAGAGTGGCTATTTTCCAGATTCATCTTATTCACTCCTTACATTCAACCAGCGTGGCCGGTCATAAGATCTTCCCCAATATCCGCTTCTACGCCGCCACCAAGTTCGCGGTGAGAGCACTTACTGAAGGGCTGCGGCAGGAGCTGAGGGAATCTGAGTCCAATATCAGGATATCCGTAAGGAAGACTGATTTGTGTTCTGTCCTACTGGCATCAATACCATGAGATGTTAATTACCAACTTCAAAACCTAAAGTAGCTTCTATATTTATTTTTTTGCCTCAGTTGAAGTCCACATGTTTCACTTTAAATGGCTTATATGTATCTATTTTCACTTGCAGTGGCCCATGCAGCTTTATCATGAGTTTAGCTTAACAGATCCTTAAATTTGAGAGTGAAATGACAATGAAACTTCATTTACAATTTATTTACAACTTCAACCAGTGACTATGTCCCATACATATCCTTATGAGCAATAATACATTATAGTTGAAGAATAAAATGCCGATGTCTTTTCTCCTCAATGTAGGCCATTAGTCCTGGTGTGGTGGAGACTGAATTTGCTGTGAATTGCCACTTGGTAGAGGATGCAAGTGCAGTTAAGAAGTACTACAAGGAGTATGGATGCTTGAGTGCAGAGGACATCACTGCCACTCTTGTCCATTTGCTCTCTGCCCCTCCCCATGTTCAGGTTAGTTTACTGTTTTAGTCAAACCATTTAAAAGAGTCCATTGAGGCGTTGGCTTCCGCGGGTCCTTTCCTTCCCTCTGCTCTACCACACAGCCCCAACACCTATTTTTTCCCCTCATATGTTACCTATAGCTAACATGAGACGAAGAGTTAGGTGTTGGGACTGTGCGGCAGAGCATAGGGGAGGAAAGGACCCGCGGAAGCCAACGGCTCAACGGACGCATTATGAACATTTTAGTTCAGCATTAGAGGGCTAGGCTACCATTTACGAAGGGTCAAGTTGCTACGTGTGTGAGGTTATGATATTTGGTTAAGTTTGTTGATTGTTACTTTTTCTTGGATTATTATTTTTTTTTTTTTACAACAAAGGAGGCAGCTCAAGGGCACACAAAAAAAGAAAACAACAATAAAAAAAGACCGCTACTCGCTGCTCCTAAAAAAGAAACAAAAGAGGTGTCCAAAAGCAAGGTCAAATACGGGAGGAGAGATGTCCTGATACCCTCCTCTTGAAAGAGTTCAAGTCGTAGGCAGGAGGAAATACAGATGAAGGAAGATTGTTCCAGAGTTTACCAGCGTGAGGGATGAAAGAGTCAAGATGCTGGTTAACTCTTGCATAAGGGGTTTGGACAGTATAGGGATGAGCATGAGTAGAAAGTCGTGTGCAGCGGGGCTGCGGGAGGGGGGGAGGCATGCAGTTAGCAAGTTCAGAAGAGCAGTCAGCGTGGAAATATCGATAGAAGATAGAAAGAGAGGCAACATTGCGGCGGAATTTAAGAGGTAGAAGACTATCAGTATGAGGAGGAGAGCTGATGAGACGAAGAGCCTTAGCCTCCACTCTGTCCAGAAGAGCTGTGTGAGTGGAGCCCCCCACACATGAGATGCATACTCCATAGGAGGGAGGACAAGGCCCCTGTATATGGACAGCAACTGTGCGGGGGAGAAGAACTGGCGGAGACGGTACAGAACGCCCAGCCTCGAGGAAGCTGATTTAGTAAGAGATGAGATATGAAGTTTCCAGTTGAGATTTTGAGTTAAGGATAGACCGAGGATGTTTAGTGTTGAGGAAGGTGATAGCTGGGTGTTGTCAAAGAATAGGGGATAGTTGTTTGGAAGATTGTGTCGAGTGGATAGGTGGAGAAACTGTGTTTTTGAGGCGTTGAAGGACACCAGGTTCCTCTTGCCCCAATCAGAAATAATAGTAAGGTCTGAGGCTAAGCGTTCTGCAGTCTCCAGCCTTGAGTCGTTAAGTTCCTGTAGGGTGGGTCTTCTATTAAAAGAAGTTGAGTAATGCAGAGTGGAATCATCGGCGTAGGAATGGATAGGACAGTTCGTTGGAAAGAAGATCATCAATGAACAACAGAAAGAGAGTGGGAGATAGGACAGAACCCTGTGGGACACCACTGTTAATAGATTTAGGGGAAGAACAGTGACCGTCTACCACAGCAGAAATAGAACGGTCAGAAAGGAAACTGGAGATAAAGGTACAGAGAGAAGGATAGAAACCGTAGGAGGGTAGTTTGGAAAGCAAAGATTTGTGCCAGACCCTATCAAAAGCTTTTGATATGTCCAGCGCAACAGCAAAGGTTTCACCAAAACGGCTAAGAGAGGATGACCAAGAGTCAGTTAAGAAGGCTAGGAGATCACCAGTAGAACGCCCCTTGCGGAACCCATACTGGCGATCAGATAGAAGGTCAGAAGTGGAAAGGTGCTTTTGAATCTTCCGGTTAAGGATTGATTCAAAAGCTTTAGATAGACAAGAAAGTAAAGCTATAGGACGGTAGTTTGAGGGATTGGAGCGGTCACCCTTCTTAGGCACAGGCTGTATGAAGGCATACTTCCAGCAAGAAGGAAAGGTAGATGTTGACAGGCAGAGGCGAAAGAGTTTGACCAGGCAGGGTGACAGCACGGAGGCACAGTTTTTAAGGACAATAGGAGGCACTCCATCAGGTCCATAAGCCTTCTGAGGATTGAGGCCAGAGAGGGCATAGAAAACATCATTTTGAAGAATCTTTATAAGAGGCATAAAGGAGTCAGAGGGGGGATGAGTAGGAGGAATATGCCCAGAATCGTCCAGAGTGGAGTTTTTTGAAAAAGTTTGAGAGAAGAGTTCAGCCTTAGAGATAGATGAGACGGCAGTGTTGCCGTCAGGACTGAGGAGTGGAGGGAAAGATGAAGAAGTGAAGTTGGAGGAGATGTTTTTGGCTAGATGCCAGAAGTCACGGGAAGAGTTCGAGAAAACAAGGTTTTGGCATTTTCTATTAATGAAAGAATTTTTGGTTTGTCGGAGAATAAATTTGGCACGATTTCGGGCAAAAATGTAAAGTTCATAATTAGCAATAGTTTGAAGGCTCTGGTACCTTTTGTGAGCTGCCTCTCTATCATTGACAGCACGAGAACAAGCGTGATTAAACCAAGGCTTTTTAGCGTGAGGAGTAGAGAAAGAACGAGGAATGTATGCCTCCATTCCAGAGACAATCACCTCTGTGATGCGCTGAGCACACACAGAGGGGTCTCTATCCTGGAAGCAATAATCATTCCACGGGAAATCGGAAAAGTACATCCTCAGGTCGTCCCACCGAGCTGAAGCAAAATGCCAGAAGCATAGCCTCATCGGTGGGTCCAGAGGGTGTACAGAAGCGATAGGACAGGATGCAGAAATAAGATTGTGATCGGAGGAGCCCAACGGAGAGAACAGTTTGACAGAATAAGCAGAAGGGTTTGAGGTAAGGAAGAGGTCTAGAATGTTGGGCCGGTCTTCAAGACGGTCGGGAATACGTGTAGGGTGTTGGACCAACTGCTCTAGGTCGTTGAAGATAGCAAAGTTGTAGGCTTGTTCACCAGGATGGTCAGTGAAAGAGGATGAAAGTCAAAGCTGATGGTGAACATTGAAATCTCCTAGGATGGAGATTTCAGCGAAGGGAGAGTGGGTCAAGATGTGCTCCACTTTAGAATTCAAATAGTCAAAGAATTTTACATAGTTGGTAGAGTTAGGTGAGAGATAAACAGCACAGATGTATTTAGTAATAGAATGACAATGAAGTCTTAGCCAGATGGTAGATAATTCAGAAGAGTTAAGTTGTGGGCACGAGAGCAAGTGATGTCGTTGCGCACGTAGGCGCAACATCCAGCTTTGGATTGAAATTTAGGATAGAGATAGTAGGAGGAAACAGAGTAGAGACTGCTGTCAGTAGCCTCAGAAACCTGTGTTTCGGTAAGGAAGAGAAGGTGAGGTTTAGAGGAGGAGAGATGATGTTCCACAGAATGAAAATTAGAGCGAAGACCGCGAATGTTGCAGAAATTGAGAAGAAAGAGGTTCGAGGAGTTATCAAGACACCTCTCGGGTCGGCAGCCAGAAGGGGAGTCCTCCCTGGGGGAATTTGTGGTCCACCCCCCAGGCGGGGACTCCGAGGCTGGATGTAGGTGCGCCATTTTGAAATTTGAATTTTGGGAAAAGGTGTATATGTTGTGTGAATGTAGTGTGGTGTGGATAAAGAGAGGATCTGTCTTTAGAGAGCATGCTGAACTACCCTCCGGTGTTGGTGAGACAATAGGGAAACGGTTAGTGAGGACATGGGAAGGGTCTTTGGAGGGCTTCAACTCCCTTCTCACCTCCCATATATACCTCACCGGGAGTGGCTTGCGCCCGTTCGGTAGGTGTCTTCCTACCTACTCCAGCCAAATTGTTATTATTACTTTCATCGGTGACAGCATTGTTACCAGAAGATATTTTAATGATTTAAGAAAAAAATCATATGCGTAGAATTAATATTATTTTTGGGGTTTCTACGCTTTCCCCGCTGCACTCGATTTTTGCCCTTGCTCACCCCTATACTATTCAAATCCCTTATGCAAGAGTTAACCAGTATCTTCATTCTTTCATCCCTTCCGCTGGTAAACTCTGGAACAGCCTTCCTTTGTCTAAATTTCCCCCTGCCTACGACTTGAACCGTTTCAAGAGGAGAGTATCAAGACACCTCTTAACCCGAATTTGACCTCTCTTCCGGCCTCTCGTTTTTTTTTTTTTCTTTTCTCGGAGCAGCACCAGGCGGTTTTTTGTTGTTGTTGCTTTTTGTTTTGTTTTTGCCCTTGAACTGCCTCCCTTGGTTTAAAAAAAAAAAGTACCTTCATGAACTTTAGAATCTCTCTCTCTCTCTCTTTCTCTCTCTCTCTCTCTCTCTCTCTCTCTCTCTCTCAACTATGAGGCAACGAGGATGACTTTGTGGTTCATACAAGGGAAGAGTTGGTGATCTGGTGAACATCTCTTTGGTACAGTCTCTCACATGGGAATGAGACCTATATGCAGAGGGATAGAGCAGGGTGAACAACACTGAACATACCCCCCACCCCCGTTTCTCTGTATTAATGTGGAAATATTTCTTATTCCACAGATCCATGATGTGGTGATGCGTCCCACACTACAAGTCCTTTGAATCTCTCTCTCTCTCTCTCTCTCTCTCTCTCTCTCTCTCTCTCTCTCTCTCTCTCCAATTACTCAACTTTGTCCAGCATTCATATCGATCGAGAAATGACATAGCAATTGTGTGACTAACTAAATACATTCGTGTCCTTAGTTTGCCATTGTTTAATCAAATAAAGGCAGATTTCCTTAATTCATGGTATTATTTTCCCCTACGACCTCCTCCCCGTCACTGTATTAATCAGCTACTATGCTTAACATAAGAACGTAAGGAGTCTGCAAGAGGGCGGAGCAAACATGACCAAGGAATGTAATGAGACAGCTTGTCCCCATAATGACCCCCCCCCCCCTGGGTTATCTGGGTTTATAGGAAGAGAGACCTACTGCCGACTATATCCACTGCTCACCACTCACTCACCACTCCGCCGCCAGTGACAACAACAGTGCAGCACAAAGCCTATCCCTCTTATTTATCCAAAAAAAAAAAAAAATAATAATAATAATAGTAAATAAATAAACTTAACATATCTCACCAAACTAAATATAATCTAACCTAACCTAACCGAATCTAACCAATCCTACCTACGGTTAATATTTGACTTGGTCATTTGTGGTTATTCATGTACAGCATACAAAAAAAATATAAAAAAAAACAATGCCTCAAAACACTCTAAGAATTTAAAACTATCAATTGGAAGACTACACCGAAAATAGGAAACGTCAATAAAGGAGAGAAATGCCGATTTTAGCAATATGGTGAGCCACGCGACGATTTGGGCCTACCCGCCCCGCCGGTTCCCACACACATTTCATGGCTACTTTTGCAGTTGTTTTGATCTCTACACTCTTTCCTGTTGATTTCCAGGAAGTTAGGTCAGTAGATTACATAATGATAGCAGAAGATCAATCAAGAGACGAGATATTAGCACGTTGATAAAACCAATCTTAACCGTGAAACACACTAGTGGAGCCAAGAGTTCCGGGAGGCAGCAGAAGCCAAGCAAGATTGCACCTCAATAAAGACTTGCCTGCACCACTAAAGGGCTGTGGCCGACCGTCAGGCCTCATCAATACCCCATACCGGTGCTACAGGCTAAACAAAACGTTGATAAAACCAATCTTAACCGTGAAACTCTCTAGTGGAGCCAAGAGTTCCGGGAGCCAGCATAAGCCAAGCAAGATTGCACCTCAATAAAGACTTGCCTGCACCACTAAAGGGCTGTGGCCGACCGTCAGGCCTCATCAAGACCCCATACCGGTGCTACAGGCTAAAAAATCATAACCAGCAACACAGCATGCATCATTAAAGTCCTCTTGGTAACCGCAACATGATACAGCCAAACGTGAGGACGCACCGTTTTGCTTGTCTCGTCCGCAGCGGCAGCACTATTCAGTATCATTACCGTTACCTCAGTTAATATTACAGTGTTAAAGGGGACGGTTCGCGGCTGACTGCCTCTCCTGACTCCATACTACCACGTAAGTAATTAACCTCACCTTCCCTGTGGCTGCCTACGGACATGTGTATGAAACAAATCTCCAAGGTTACACCACACACACCACGTCCCGAACTGTGTTAAACCAACTTTTGAGGTGCGATTGTTACATAGATCAATGGGAACCCAAAAGTACAGGTAAGCCTATAGTTACTCACCTCTCCGTCTCTCCACAGCATCACTCCTATAAACACTTTACAATGCATCAAAATGGGTCGCAGAGGTTTTGCAGGTGTATGTGTGTCAAATGCCTACGTGTCACTAGCCTTTAATTTGTCTGTTATGCATAACTAGCCGCTGGAAATGTGATTTCTCTCAACATGCCACGATTTTGTTAAGGGGTTAGAATTTCAGAACCGTACAGTGAAGTGGCGGGAAGATTTGAGTCAAGGATATGTAGAATCATTACAGCGGCTCGTACATATTCCAGGTCCCGGTCCCGATCGTCCCCCATCACTCCCGATAAGCCAGTCGGCGGTTGACCGGCGGGGGTATACGCTGTACCAGCGCGTGGCCTCGGTGCTCATCTCCGTAACATTGGCCCTTGAGCCTGTGGTGGGAGGGAGGCCATTACCCTGGGACACAGGGCCAGTGTGACATCCGGGTTACCACAGTTTACCTTCCCCAGGTTTCCCCAGGTACCCATTTATCGACCAGTCCGAGAGGGAGGATGAACAGCTGGGTGAGCTGCACGCCGACTGCCCGGGCCGGGATTCGAACCCAGGCCCGCGGAGTAGAAGCCAGGCACGCTGACCACTAGACCACGGAGGCGTATATAACCAGCTATAGATCGGGTGTATATGATCGGTGTGTATAATAAACGCCCCTCCAGGTGTTTTTTGATCATTCATGTGTCTGACCTCGCCATGGCTTTCCTCAACTCTCGTGAACATGAGATTGAACTCCTTACATTTGACGTGGATAGTGACCAAATTTTGTTGATGCTCGTTTACCTACTGAAAAATAGACGATTGAAAAGAATAAAGAAGAGACGTGGGGCAACGTGGGTGAGAACATGGATGCAGAGGAGAAAAACCTAATGTGCATGGACAGGGACATGTTCCAGGAGGTACTGAAGTGAGTTGCACCAGGTGTTGTTGTAATGGGGTCCAGCCGCCTAATCGCATGCCACTCCTCCCTAATCTCCAGGTCATACACAGGTGTTCACTCGCGGTCTACCGCCGGTCTGTCGCCGATTGACCGGCGGTAGATGCCGCCGATTGACCGACGGTCTACCGCCGGTATTTTTCGATACCGCTGGTCGACCGGGAGCAACCCCGATATTTTTTATTTTTTATTTTGAAGTAGACCGTCTACGGTCATCAGAATCTACCGGCGGTGCACCAGCGGTCTGCCATCGACCAGGCCCGATCTTACAGCCGGTCAACCGCTGACTGGCTAATTGGGAGTGATCGGGGACGATCGGGACCGGGACCGGGAATGTGTGCGAGCCACTTTAGGTTTAAGACAGACCACCTAGTCTGGACCATAGGGTCTGTGTGGTCTGTATTTCTATGTAAATCTACGTAAATGTAGTCTCCTTGGTTTGAGTCGTTGTAAGACAGCATTATTAAAAACACACTTGGCTTGCTGGTCCCCGCCCATACAACTCACAGCTGGTAGTGTTAAAATCTACTCCTTAAGCCTTGCAATGGTAACTGTTTTGGTGGTGTATAATCTACCAATCTATTCTTACATTTTATATTTACACTTAATTTTCGTATTCACTCAGTTATCTGTTAATTTATTCATTTTATTGTGTTTTATTTACTTTTGCCATTATTACTTATGATTGTTCCTTCTACACTAACTCTAATTCCCCATTCCTTTCCTCCTAGCTCTACTACTCAAGATCCCCGTCAGGATGGAGCGGTGGTCAGGTCGTGTGGCCCTGGTGACTGGTGCCAGCATGGGGATCGGTGCCAGCGTGGCCAGGAGGCTGGTGGCTGAGGGCATGAAGGTGGTGGGAGCAGCTCGTAGCATTGACAAACTACTGGTAAGCTGAGAACCAAAAGCAGGTATTCTTGGTTCGAATTAACCTGGCAAATAAACACCGCCCACATCTACCAATAATAAATTTCTGAAGTCACTCTTCTTCGCATCACAATATTATTATTATTATTATTATTTTTTTTATGGTAGAAGGCCTTCATAGTCGTTATCCGCATCTCGGACCAGCACATCCCTTCCAATCTCATTTTCTTGTCTCTGTTGTGTAGCTTAGTCTTTTATTTTACTGACTTCCGTATCCATTGGTTCTGAACACATCCTTCTTTTTATCCTTTCTCATCCAGCTTCCTCGTTGATTGCTTGTTGTTGCTGTGAAGTAACTCGCTAATACTTGTTCATGTGTCAACTTTGTTGAACCTGGGCATTGTTTCTGAAAGTCTCTTCTATAAACACTCGCCTGCGCCAGAACGGGCTGGGCCGACCATCAGGACCCACCGGAAAGAAGCCTTGGACCGACCATCAGGATCCACCGGGAAGAAGCCTACCGGCGCAATAGGCCGCAACATAAAAAAAATAAAAAATAAAAAAATAAATAAAATAAATAAATCTGTTAACCTTCCTTATTCGGTTTGCTTACTGGTCAATATTGCTGCTGCTTAAGATAGAGTAATTCATGGTCATTGCTTATCTCTAAAATGAGATTTATCAGTCGTATTCAGTTACGGTACTGTGATATCTCCACTCATGTGCTGAGAGCATTGTGATAACTATTTTTGTTTTAAGAGATAACCTTGTACAGGTGACATTTAGGATGGCTTACTTAGATACTACTGATAAAAGTTAGTGTCCTTATAATAGATTATACTGAATTTCTCTTTAATCTATCCACAAATTAATTGCTCCCTCATATTACAGCTCAAAAAAAAAAAATAATAATGGTGCACTTTAAATGGCATGATGTAACTATACTTTAAATAGCCTGCAAGGTCAATTTAAACCATAAAATCAAACAGCTTTAAACTGTACAACAAAACAACTATAATCAAAATGGCTGAACTAAAACTTTCAAGTGTAGATTAAACTGAACAACTTTGCAGCAATAAAATCATTTCTGGACAATGAAACTAAACTCCACCTTTCCCCACAGGCCATGGCGGACGAACTCAAGGGTCAACGAGGCGCGCTTATCCCCATCAAGTGTGACCTCACTAAAGACGAGGAGGTGCTGGCCATGTTTGCCAAGATCAAGAAGGACCTCGGAGGTGTGGACGTGTGTATCAACAATGCAGGATTCGCCCACAACAAATCCCTGCTGGGTGAGGCTTCTTGACTCTTTCTAGCCTCAACCCCTTGCACTTAGGTATTACCGGCCAAGCACAATCTGAGTCAGTCCCACATATACCTCCCTAGTATTGCTAGGCCCTGCTTTTAGCATCCGTCGTATAAGGTTAGTAGCCTGAGCTATTTATCAAAATCCATGGTTACGATGTCTATCCCGTCTAACCCAGTCACACTGACCCTGTGTCACGAGGTAATGTGTTTTTACACATTGCAAGGTCAAGCGCTGAGGTGACGGAAATGAACATTGATGCAATTGGAAGTTGCAACATAGCTATGCCCCCAACTTTTTCTTTTTGCCCCTCATATGCCATGGCTCACTTTGGTCCAGCCCCTAATACAGGCATTCCTCGAGTTACAACGTATGTTATTTACAACCGCTCGTGCTTACGACCAGACCAATAATACTATAAAAAATATGGTAATGTTTGGTTACGTAATGAGTTGACATTTCATATATCCCGCCCCAGCAGTTTGTTTACATAGAACTCCAATGCCTACGCCCCCCCTGCCGACGTCTTCATGCGCTGGCCCCACCCCAGCCTGGCTGAGGTAAGTATATACACCAAGTCAAGTTATACGCAGGTTTGTGGGAGGAGACACGGCAGAGGCGTGGTTTATGCGTGACACTGCTTGTAGCCAAACTAGAGAATGTAGAAACAGGGATTTAAAGAAAACGAGGAAAGGCGTACTAATTCAAATCAATCACTTCAACATGCCCTCCCTCACACCCTACACCGCCGTTTGTAGTCATTGAAATTAGTCACGCAATAGCACAATAAAAAGACATATTTTTTCGTCAGTGGCTTGCCTGACGCGCTGTGAAAGAAGGCGAGAATGCACATCCAAAGTGCACATACGGCCCCAACTTTAGTCACCCCTGAACTAGCGGGTACTTTTTTTTTTTTTTGGCTCCAAGTGACGTCTTCCCGCTGCTCCGCCCCAAAACCGCCTCCTGCGCGCACCGGTCGCAGTTTTGAAGCAGAGTGACTTGACTTGGTATATAAAGGAGGGGAGAAGAGCGGGTGGGCAGGGGGCCAGTCCACCCAAGCTTCCACCTCAGATTAAGTACTACTCACGCTCATGTCGCTTGTCGCCACTCTACCAGTTTATAGGCCTAGTCTGCAATAAAAGCTTTCCCGCTACTTCTAGCAGACGCCAGTTGAGTATTAAAATGGCGTCCCAGAACAACAGCCCCTTCACAATATTCCTGCAGTTGGTTCTGTAGGCGTCCGTTTACTGGAAACGGCAATGAAATATTCACAGAAATTAAAAAGATGCAGCAGAGGTAACACTGGTCACTCATTTAACTTCGACATGGCCTTTCTTTACATACACTGCCTGTCACCCGCCAACACAGCCCCCCGCGCAACGACTCATTGGTGGAGACCAAAACAACGACCAAGGGCGACACCACCATCTAGGTAAAACTTGGTAGCTCAATTTCGTAACGTTGTACAACGTTGCATGGCTAAAAGGTCAACCAAACGCGGAGATGGGGTGAGGCGAGCTCATGAGGACAGAGGCGGGTAAGGGGGAAGGGTAGGAGGCGCAGGACCGGTGCTCTATCCTCGGCGAGACATTTGAATTTTTTTTTTTTTTAATGTAAAATTCGACTTACAATCATTCAATTCTACTTACGACCAGCCTGGCGGTCCCGCAACCCGTCCTAACTATTGTTAATCATTGTTCCTCATGTTCTTTTTAGGCCATGCCGTTCAACCATATTTCGCCCTCCTGTATAATCTATACCATTAGTTCTACCCCTCAAACCTCACGTACTCTCATCCCCCGTGTTTTTTACGCCCTTGCTCTCCTGCGGCTTTACAGAGGGAAGCCCCAAGGAGTGGCGCGAGATGATGGATCTTAACGTTGTGGCTCTGTGCTTATGTACGCGCGAGAGTATTGCTTCCATGCGAGAACGCGGCGTTGACGATGGACACATCATTCACATCAGCAGGTATGCTTGGTTCAGACTTGGGTCAGGTTTGCCAGTCGTTGTCACCGTTCAAATTAGTACACAGATGTATCAGGCAAAAAAACTCCCAAGAATATCTGTGCCGAGTTCAAGAAATATAGTCAATATAACGGCTAATTTTTTTTTTTCGATGATTAATTCTTAATACAATACCTCAATTTTCAGAAGTATGTTTCAATATCTGATATAAATACTGACTGGAAAAAAGCATACGAACCATGCAAGTTACTTGGGTCAAAATTAGTAATTGGCAAATAAATTCATCTCTCTCTCTCTCTCTCTCTCTCTCTCTCTCTCTCTCTCTCTCTCTCTCTCTCTCTCTCTCTCTCTCTCTATATATATATATATATATATATATGTGTGTGTGTGTGTGTGTTTTTACATTCCCGCCTATAGCGCCGGTAGGCTTTCTTCAGGGGCCAGATGGTCGGCCCAAGTCTGTCGTGGCGCAGGGAATTTTTTTATAGTGGCGCCAGTTCTTGGCTCATGCTGCCCCCCGAAACTCATTCTTGATTCACTGGACGGTTTCTTCTAGAGTCCGGGTTGATGGGTGGTCTTCCGGGCAGCACGTGGGTAGTCTTAGACCACTCGGCGGTGACTGAAAAATCTCAGGTGGTACCGTGGGGATTCGAAACGACGTTGTCCATGGCGTGGTGAATGTGTGTATCTCAAAGTCCTACCCATATATATAT
>NC_066530.1:1021452-1034312 GCF_024679095.1 Eriocheir sinensis | reverse complement strand
AAATTACTGGGGTGGCTCAAAGACTATTTGCATGATAGGAAGGCTGAGGTGTGGTTTCATGCTCTGCTGAAGGGAGTTTTGAATTGGGCACTCCACAGGGAGGGGTCCTTAGTCCTTTGCTCTTTAATATTCTCATGGACAAAATTGCACAGTACCCCTTTCCTCAGGGCACACAAGTTTTTATATATGCCGATGATATACTTCTTCAGTGTAATGCTCCACGGATGCTTACTGTAGCCCTCCACCAGCTTAAGACTTGTGCACTTCTATGGGTCTAGTTGTTAATTAATCCAAAACTAAATTTCACTCCTCCACCTCCTTGCACCCACTTATAGATCCACCTTTCCTCTATCCATCCACACTATCTACATCTTCCTATCCTTATCCGTTCTCTTGCTATCCATGTGTTTATCCAGGACTATGCCTATCATCTATCTTTCTTGGGGGTCAGAATAGATGGAGTATGTCACGTATCAATGACGTCAAACTCGATCGTGTCCACTGTTACAAATACTTGGGTGTCTATCTTAGCTTTAATAAATTGAGTTAATCACGTTGCCATATTACTGCCATAATTCATACACAGAATCTGCCATAATTTATAGGCAAATTCCATAATTTTAACATTGCGGCACAACAATTTGGTCCGGCTGGCATCATGCCCAAAAGAAGAAGAAGAAGAGTAGGTTCACGGGCCGGCCTGCGTAGCGACATAAACATTACTTTTTCTCGTGTTTTCCTTCAAACTACAATGAAGAGAAGATCCACAGCCTGTAAGAAGAAGGTGGAGAGTACATTGACGGCCAGGGAAAGGAAGAAAAACTGCAGAGAAGCCTTCATATGACGAAAGGGCCCTTCCACTACACCACCACCACCACCACATCACCACACTAAGGTATCTTAGTACGATATAATTTACTTACTGATGTGACGTGACATCTTCATTTCCTACATTGAAGAAGGAAAATGTTATTATTGAAAAAGATGTTTTCGATAGGTATGTTTGAAGTTAGTTTACTGGTAGGTTTTCAGGGTAGGCCTATGCATGGATAAGCTATAACTGAGTATTAGAAACAAATCAGTACTAGACAAGTGGAGGAAGAGGCCTGCTGTTGATGTGCCGAGGACCCCCAGTGGGTTAGGTAATTGCTACCGGCAAAGGCCTATAACAAATGTGTTGACAAAATCCTTTAATATTAGGCTAGAGTTACCATTTTTTGGTTACAACATGGCCTATAGGCATAACAGAAGTGACCAAAGTTTGATGCACGCAGGACTTCCTGAGCTATGACATAAACAGTGTTGTGTTTCTTGGATTCCCGGAAAATGATATTTTTGAAGTATAAAATCTCCCAGAATGCTTATTTATGGGGTGATTTTGAAAATGAAAAAGTGGCATGTTTTTCAACTCTTTCTCCAGATAGTTATCAAGCCAAAAATACTTTATTTAAATTTGATGTATTTTTTACAAATTTTCAAAAAAAAGTTTTTAAATCATTAAAAATATGAAAGTAAAAAAAATCAATTTTTCTTTAATAACTATTTTGAGAAAAGATGACATTTTCAAATCATAAATAACACATTCAGATTTATTTAAAAAAAATAGAAACTGGCAGCTTATAAAGCACAAGTATAAAATCAGCTCTTAGAACCCTACCGTGAAGGACGTTAGGAAAGGCCTTCATCCTGCAGTGGACTAGGAGGAGGAGGAGGAGGAGGAAGAGAAAACACTAAAAATAATCACTCGTCAAGTAATTAACATCATCCCACAAGGTTTGAATCTCCCGCCATCTCTGTAGAAGTGGAAATCTTACTTTAAAATTAATAATACACTAATTCGTGTTACTTAACCACCCTAAATAATAAAATAAACATAAATAACACTATAATAAACCAATAAATCCTCATAAATTCAATAATAAAGCCAAAAAAAACATCATGGCAGTGGAAATCTTACTATTAAATCAATAATACACTAATTCACGTAACTTAACCACCGTAACTAATAAAATAAACATTAATAACACTATAATAAACCAATAAATCCCATAAATTTAATAATAAGGCAAAAAAACTGATTCTACCCGGATTTAACAGCATCCCGAGTCTTGGCCGTGATGGCAGGAGTGTGGTTCGGAAGGCGGGTAAAGTCTAATATTTCCGCCAATTACAGCCATATTAACCCCCAGGGGAGGACTGTTTAACCACCGGGGAAGGGAGGAAAGCCCCAGGGTGAAGGGTGAGTATGAATAAAGGGAGAAATAAGTCAAATAAGGGCGTGAGGAGGAGAAAACTGAGGGTTGCTGTGTGCTGTCCCTCCCCGACCATAAAAACACCCAAGAAGTTTTTCTTTTTTTCTTTTTCTCCTCTCTGCCTCGTCTGTGTCTCTCCCAGGCTGAGGCGCAGACAGGTGAAGGGTAAAGGCACAGACAGCATAATAAAGACACCCATTGAGACGCTCCTGAAGGGAGAAAATAGAGAATATGTGACAGGCTGAAACATTATCCATAGCCATTTTTCTTTTTTTCTGCCCCGCCTTCTGTGTCCCTCCCAGGCTGAGGCGCAGACAGCGGTAAAGATTCGTTTTAGTACCGTGCCAGTATCTCATTATCTACTTAATGAAACATCACTATCTCTTCATATATCTTTTCTACGAATCTTAACCCAGACAGCTGATGCAGAGAATAGCAGCTCACTACATAGGTCGGTATTATAAGACACTTTGGTTTCTCACATCAGCTATTTCTAAAGGTTCACGGCACAGAGGAAGGGTCAAACTACCATTAGGGTCATAAAACTACTCCTGGAAATGCCCACAACTCCCTGGAAAGCCTTGTCAAATAGGTGTTCTTGGGCAGCAAAATGTCATATAATACTAACCATCTTGTCAGTATTATAAGACATTTTCGCTTCTCACATCAGCTATTTCTAAAGATCAAAGAGGGGGTCAGTCGGGTTCTAATGAGTGTTTCTTTAGGTTCACGGCACAGAGGAGGGGTCAAACTACCATCAGGGTCATAAAACTACTACTGGAAATGCCCACAACTCCCTGGAAAGCCTTGTCAAATAGGTGTTCTTGGGCAGCGAAATGTCTTATAATACGACCCATAGAGTCTTGCTTGAACGATGGAAAGGAAAAAATATTACTAGCATCAGTGTGACGGTTCTTGTGACACATCTTGGATCCCCCCGGACACCACAGGAGTGAAGGGGCCCCCGTGGCAGGCACCTCAGGTTCAGGTTCAGGTAGATTGCGGAAATCTTGCCTTTGAATCGGCACTTCCTGATGTGGTCTTTTGGTCTGGGTCTTATACCTGATTTAGTTTCTCTATATTGATTTTATCTTTTTCTCTCGTATTTCCCAGAATTTATAAATCGTCCTTTTACTTTGTTCACTCACTTGCTCATCAAAAAGGAGTCTTCCTATTATATTTTCCTCGTCTGTGGCCGTGATGGCGGCTCACAGGAAGAGTCCAGCAGGGCGAGCTCTCATGGTGCTGATCGTGTGTTGAAGGGGCAGTGGTCGCCTCTTACAAATTTAATACTTACATTATGGAACATTTTTTGTCCCTGAAGGGGGGGCTTCGTGGTGCAGTGGTTAGCACACTCGGCTCGCAACCGAGAGAGCCCGGGTTCGATTCCTGGGCAGAGTGGAAAAATTTGGGCAGCTTTTCCAATACCCTATGCCCCTGTCCACCCAGCAGTGAATGGGTACCAGGTATTAATTGGGGGTTGTGTCCTGTCTCCTGGGGTCTGTTCCCTTCTCCTATAATTCCTTCCCCTCCTGTCTCTCTCTGGCATATGACCGCAGATGTTGCACCCACTAAACAAAACTTTCCAACTTTTGTCCCTGAAGGCTGTACAGGAAGGAGGGACCTATGGAAAATAGAGGGAGTTGAGGGGGGCAGAGCATTAAGATAGGTTAGAGCTGTGTGTAGTGCCTGCTGGGCGAGCCTCCCATAGGTCAGAGGGGCCAGTCTTAGACAGACTGGTTAAGGAGTACTACGTGGCTCTCTCACCTCGCTGGTCTCCGATTTAATCCCCGGGGCCGGCAAAACCTTTCCTTGTCTGGATTAATTTTTCGTGTGTTTAGTTACACACTGTGGTCGTGTGAGAGTGTAGAAAAGAGAAAACTGTCATGCATGCAGGCTTGAGTTATTCATTTAAAAGTTCCTTTGAGATGAATGTGCTCACAAAGTCCAACTTTAAGATGCTTTATAATTTCATTTGATATACTTTTGTCAAGCAGAGAAAAGAAAATCCCACATTAATATTCTCCAGCATTTTGTACTCTTTCTTACATGATGCAACTGTTTCCTCTGCAAAAACTTTGCAGACGTTTGCACTTCACTTTTGTACAAACACGGGATTGCAGCAGCTGTGACAGCACAACGGCAGGAGTCACGCTGAAGGCACCATTTTGTGTGGGAGACCTTGATCATGACTGTAATGTGCAGGGCACCAGTGTGTAGCAGCTGACAGCACAACGGCAGGAGTCACGCTGAAGGCACCATTTTGTGTGGGAGACTTTGATCATGACTGTAATGTGCAGGGCACCAGTATGGCTCATAACACACTGGGTACTCAGTGTATGTGTAGGAAATGTGCTGGATACATGTTTTGTGTAGGAAGTGTGCTGGACTGTGTGTAGGAAATGTGCCGGATACATGTTTTGTGTAGGAAGTGTGCTGGACTGTGTGTAGGAAATGTGCTGGATACATGTTTTGTGTAGGAAGTGTGCTGGACTGTGTGTAGGAAATGTGCCGGATACATGTTTTGTGTAGGAAGTGTGCCGGACTGTGTGTAGGAAATGACAGCACTCCAGTGATTGAGGATGTGTAGGAGACATGACCACGCCCCCTTCCCATTTCCCCCCCAGTAACCCCGCCCTCCATTCCAGGTGGTGAGGCAGAGTGCTGTCCCTGCCACTGTCCACCACAACCACCGCTGGCTGAAGGAGGTCACGCTGGGCTGCTTCTGCTGCTTCAGGGGAGAGATGGCCCAGGGGAACCATGTGTCTCACCCTGCACCAGCTGACCAGAGGTGAGGGGGGTTGGGCTGGGGGGGGGGGGAGAAAGAGATTACTATAATGTGTGTGTGTGTGTGTGTGTGTGTGTGTGTGTGTGTGTGTGCATGCATGGATTTGCTTTAGTTTATTCTTTTCTTTTCTTTTAACCTTTTTCTTACTTTTTTCTTCTTTCTTGCTCTGGGGGAGGAAGGGGGAAACTTTGGGACTGGGGGAAGGGTGATTATGTATGTGTGTGTGTGTGTGTGGAAGTGATTTAGTTTATTCTCTTCTTCATTTTCTTCTTTTCTTCCTCTTTTTTCCTCTTCATCAGTTGCCCCGGGGTAAGTGTAGGGGGGCGAGGGGCAGGGGCCCAGCAGGCACATCAACGTTGATTCAACGTTGATTTTGCGTCAGGCCCTTACGTAGAATCTACGTTGAGAATTGATTGATTTTGAAAGTTTTTTTAATGTAATATTTCCAACGTATAATCAATGGTGGAATTTCAACATTGAACTGACATCTGGTTTTCAACGTTGAATCATGCTCTGTTTTTCAATGTTGGAATTCCCGTTGAATTCCAGTTGAAAAACTGACGTTGCTCACCCGACGTAGAATCAACATTAGATTTTCAGCATTGCTCCAGGTCGTGAAAATTGTTCACCAGACTATACTAACATCAGTAAACAGTCTAGTCTATAGTCTTTGGTGAAGCACATGCTGTCTGTATTCGATCTTGAGCTTAGATTGAATGTAAATCCGACATATGCTTCACCATGACCCAGAACCATGGACTTTGTCTCAGGAAAGGTCTTTGCATTGTTTCTGGTAGTGAGATATAGTCTGGAAAAGAAATGTACAGATTTTCATTACTACCAACTCAACATTTATGAGTTATTTTAGCTATCACATTAGAAAGTGAGGACCAAGATTGGATAGACTATAAAGTTAGTTATGTGCAACTGGTACACAATTAAGCTTAGTTTACATACTGAAAATCAATAGGTATTTCATCGTCATTTCAGTACACACATTAAAAGGGCTATTCCAATACCACATTAAACATCACCCATACTGAACACATGAATAACTTGTAAACACTTGACTTTAGCTAAAATTTAAGTTGATTTTGAGTTTAACATTACTGAACAATGGTTTCTCAGAGTAGGTAACATCATTTTGAAACTGGGGAAAGTTACAGAAACAGTTGCAGTAGGTAAAAATAAAGTGTCTGTATATGTGTACCAACATTATTATTATTAACTTTACCTTTCATGTCATTTGCATAAAACATCTTGTAAAGGCGTTTTTCACTACATGGACTTGTATGTTAGCTAAGTACATAGTACAAAGTACATAGGATACAAAAGTTAAGCTACAACACATTAATGCATGTTTGTAGTGACCAATATGAAATCATAACTTTGCATTTGGATATTTAATGCATAGGTATTTGCAGGAGTATATATTACAGTTGCAGCAAAGTGGATATACTACTCGGTTACTTTACTAAGTATCTATATGCTACGGCCAATTTCCTCCAACAAAAGGAGGGTGACGCAATCAGAGCAGAAAATAAAGGTTCTAGAAGTATGAGACCTCTCATCCCCCTCTTCTCTACTCCGGCTGTTGTGTGGATTGAATAATGTGATAAGCTATATATATACATAGTAGCTATAATACATGGCTTGCACACTACTGTAACCCCTGATGGTGTCAATTTAAATGCTTTTATATTTCATCTAATAAATAAAATAAATAAAAGCTTTATGCAGTAAGGAAGCAACAACTACAAAATTATAAACATAATTGCAAACATACATATTTAGGTACTTTACTCATACACCTAAGTGCAGTGTTCACAACAGTAATTGAGATTTTGTTGGTGATAGGCCAGGGTAAAGAAGCTATTTTGTCCAATATGGACTGATCCTTAAAACTTTTCAGCCCTATGTAATAATGGGAAAAATACAAAGCCATCATCATACGGCAAGCACACAACTTTACGAGAAATGCAACTTCTGTCTATTACTTTCTTTCTGAGCTTTTGCTTCAAATGTTTGGTCTCTATAAAAGCAATATTCATTAGTTTTGAATTGCAAGGACTTTCAAAGAAATTTTGCATATGAATCTGACCTATAATTTCACAAGCAAGTTCACTGCTCTTTTCTTCATGCACAAAGACAAAATCTTCTGTATGAAGTATGAAACAGTTATCTTTGCTCCTTGTAGAGATGACAGGATATATTACTTTGGCTGTACTAGTGGATCCATGTGCATTAAGTTCTGTTAAGCATTTTGCAATCTGTGCAATGGGATTTTGTGCGTTTTTGACTATTTTCTTTACCATCTGGAGATGATTTTCATACTTGAATGCAGATATATCATTCAAAGAGCACTGAAAGAAAGTTATATCTTCATGTAAATGTATGAGGTTATGAACATTGTAAACTGTGAAAGTGTTACCATAAATGTCTGGGCAATTGCCAACAAAACACTCTAAAAGTTCTTTAGCATATGGCAAGTAAAAGTTTCTCTTGTCAGCATCAGCATCTAACATAAAAGCTATGGCAACATTTAAGCAGAGAAAGTGGTCATAAATTGGTGTTGGGACCACATCTCTTAAAACTACAGGGCCTGTGTAAAGGAGAAACTGGCGCAGTTCAGTTGCTTTCCAGCGATCTAGTTCTAAGAGCGATCTGGGCTGTCGAGCAAACTCACTGGGCATCAATCCACTCAACGACACTAGTCTATTTGATATTTCTGATATCTGGCGAGCTGACTGACGGCACTGTGGGACCATGTTTTAAAAAGGACAAAATACGTCGCACAACACCTAAACAAACACAGTGCATGTAATCCAAGGCAAACTGTTCAATGCAAAGAATGCCAATGTCTGTGAGAGGTGATTGCTCTATCTGATGGTCTTCATATGCCATATTTTGAAACTGCTGTGCTTTACGGAGAGGGAATAATTCCTGTGTGTTATATACTACTCTTCCATCCCAGGATCCATGTACTGTGCATCTTTCACAGGCACTGTATCCAGTATGGGTTTTTACGCATTTCAAAAATGCCCTTGCAGGGGCATCACACACAAAGCCATCAACTGAAACATTGTATGTTTTGTCTTCAAATTTAATGCCATTAACTGTTAACTTGTGAAGCTCTTTCAAAAAATCTGCAAGGTATTCTTTCACCGGGCTGGGTTTTCCTGTTCCACAAAACATCCCAACAATGAAAGGGACATGCCCACGGTTTATGCTACACATTATAGGCCAAAGCTGTACATTACTTGATTTAAATAGTGGTAAACCATCAATATTGAACTGCAAACTAATTCCCTTTGATATAAGTGATTTCAGCCCAGAAATATGTGAGATACCTTTTTCTATACCAAAATAGGCATATTGGCCACCACATTTAGATAACACGTCTACAGTCCTTGGAGTCTGAAGCAACGTTCGGGCATCTGCAGGGAGATCATTGTGTCCGTGCCGGCGAAGTATAGCTAGTAGGTCATTCAGTGTCTTTCTAGTACAATTACATTTCAGTGCCCATTCTGCTAGCTCACGTCTAATCTCTGTGTTTCCTGAGTTGCTTGATTCTTCTATCTCATAATCAGAAAAGAATATGAATGTGTAGTTTGATCACTATTGTCTATCTCAGAATCAGAGGAAGAACATGTGTTATGGTCAGAAATGCCTGCTGAGCTAGGCCCGACCTCAACACTTGCTAAATAAGAGTCACTTGCCAGCTGAGGAGCTTCCAGACACCTAACCTCATCAGGCACCTCTGCTTGTACACCAGCTGACTCACTGACTTCATTAAAATTATCCTCAATACTGTCACTAGAGCTGCTCTCCTGTGCTACAGCATTAACATCTGCATTGATCTTCCTCCACCATTTCAAATAACGTGCCATGGTGGTAACTGGTCGTTTCCGTCTGAGTTGACATGCACAAATGTATAGGTTAGGAAAAGTTAGGTTACATAGGTAAGGTTAACTTAAGTGACAATACTGAATAGATCTGGTTTACTCCTGTCTGCTGCCGAGCATTTGTGGGCTGCCAGCCAGATCTTAGCCAAAGATACAATATTGCTAACCCATCAAAAAGGTTAGGTTAGGATGGAAGGGAAGACCTTAACCTGTTTTGCTGGATTGTCAATAGTGTAGTTCTGGCTAAACTCTGGCAACTACTGCCAACCTAATAAACACGAAATATTGATGGTTAAGCCAGGTAAAGGGGCAAAGAGGAGTTCGGGGTAAAAACTACACGAAACTTAACGGGGCGTAAGGAAATTTTTTAAACATCTAGTGCGTCATCATGCATTCTATTCATACAAGCTACAGTATATCTGTGAACCTAGATCATGACACACCTAGTGTTTTAAAAACATAGACAAAGCATATGTGCTATACTTACTACGACACCATCAGAAGTACTGTACAGTATGATGCAATATTAGTTTATAGCTTACGATTATATAGTCTGACACATCCACAGTCCAGTAGTCTGTTATAGAGCTGATCGAAGATATATCTTGAAGTGGGCGGTGGTGCTTGGTGGAAGATCAAACCACTTCGTGAAGTAATAGGTTTACTTTTCTGACTCCAGTTTTGCATGTATCTTGCATATCTTGCATATCTTGCACCCTGCAAGAATTAATTGCTTATATATTCTTGCAGGCACTTATTAAACTTCATAATAATCTTTAAACTTCATAATACCCTGTCTTATTATTTATAAATCTACAGAAATGCACTAATTCTTACATTATGTATACAAAATAACATGAGTATTATGGTAGCACTCTTAAATTTACTTGACACAAAGAGTATATAACTACGCAGGAGGTAGTAGCTTGAGGTAGGGAAATGGGAACAGACAAGAAAGAATTTGCTGACTCCACAAAATACTTACTAACTTATATACTATGAATACTAAGGTTATACATGGTATAGCACCTTTTTGATACTCTGAGAACTCTTGTACATTGTTTAACTTGAACTGTGAATGCATGACAAACTCAAACTTACCCTAATAAAGTGGTAAATGTGGTGAAATCTGCGAGGCCTTTGTGTTCTGGGGCTTGTATATCTACGGCGGGCTGGTACTTATAAACGACTGAATGCTATAGACGCCGGAATGGTGCCGTTGGGGAGGATTAGTGTTTACACAGAGTTAGATTCCTTTTAGGTAGTACTTGATGGATTAACGCCAATTAACGCTATATCCACTGGGACACGAATGTTCTGCTGTTACAATATGCTATTCTGCAGTTATTACTCACATTTCGTGACAGTATTGTGATATCCATTTTGGTATCAGTAGGTATAGAATACAAAATGTAATAAAGTATCAACATTGAAATTGTGTTAGATTCACAATAGATTTTCAACAAGAGTAGGAATATGTATATATCCATTGGCATTGTGACTTTGTTACACTTTACAGTTAATGTGGCTATCACACTGAAAAGAAAATGTTAGTTCAGTAACCATTTTCATCCTTAATTCAACTTAAAGCAGGTCAGCCTTTATCTTGGTGAAATCCAACCAATATTCCAATGTGATTTCCACGTCGACATCCAACATATAATCAACGTTGTAATTCTAATATTCCATTGACATTGACTTTATGGTTCAGGACAGACATTGATTCATCGTCAGGTTACAAGCAAAATTCAACTTAGAAAGTATATACAAGTCATGTCTTCATCTTGGTGAACTTCCAACCACAACTCTTTGTAATTTCCACGTCGACATGTGACATATAACCAACGTTGTGATTCTAACATTCAGCTGACCTTGACTTTATGGTTGACGAAAGGCGTTGGTTCACCGTCAGGTTACAACCAAAATTCAACTTTTAGAGCATAGGAGTCTTCAAATTAGTGAATTCCTAACAACTTTTCAATGTGATTTATCGTCGGTATAGGACGTAGAAGTGACGTTGTAATCCTATCGTTGAATCGACGGTGAATTTATCGTGGAAGAAAGACGTTGGTTCAGCGTCAGGTTCCAACCACATTTCAACGTACAAAATAGGTCAGTTTTCAGATCGGTGAATTTTTAACGAGATTTCAATGTGATTCCAACGTCGATATCTGACACATGATCAACATTGAAATTCTAACGTTGAATTGACGTCGATTTTATGGTGTCCGACGTCATGACCAAATTTCTACATATTATCAACGTCGGTTTGACGTCGTGTGCCTGCTGGGGGGGAACCTGGGGGATGAGGGAAAGATTACTGGGGAGGCTGGGGAAAGGAATCTGGGGGAATGGGAGGTTGGAGAAAGGAAAGAGATATGGGGGAAGGGTGACTTGAGTGGACTTAGGGGAAGGTATCAATGTGTGTATTTACCTAGTTGTATTTACCTACCTAGTTGTGAAATACAGGAAAAGAGCCGTCTAGGCTCGTGCTGTTCCGTCTCCATAACGCTTATTATCCAGTTTGGCTTTAAATTCATTAATCGTTTTTGCACACACAGTCTCCTCGTCAAGTCCGTTCCATGTTGTTATGCTTCTCTCCTACAGTCACTCTTCTTCAATTTCTTAATGTGTGTGTGTGTGTGTGTGTGTGTATGTGTGTGTGTGTGTATTTACCTAGTTGTAGTTTTACAGGGCCTGGGCTTATGTTCATGTGGCCCCGTCTCCATATCTGTATTTGTCCAGCTTTTCCTTAAAGTTGTGCACACTCTGCCAATACTACATCCTCACTTAGTCTGTTGCAGGAAGCTATATTTCTTTAAGTCTCTCAAGCATCTTCCCTTTCTTAATTGTGTCGCTGGTGTTTCTTCCTTCTCTTCGTAGTAACTGAGCTTGTTCTCGTGCTGCCAAAGAGTGAGGCAGCTCACAAAAGGTACCAGAGCCTTTGCACCCCTACTAACCATTACATTTCTGCCCGGAATCATGCCAAATCTATTCTTTGACTTACCAAAACCTCTTTCATCCATATCAAATGTCAACACCTTGCTTTTTCTAATCCTTCCCGGGACTTCTGGCATCTAGCCAAAGATATCTCCTCCAATTTCACTTCTTCATCTTTCCCTCCTCTCCTTTATGCCTGTTATTAAGATTCTTCCAAATGATGTTTTCTATGCCCTCTCTGGCCTCAACTCTCAGAAGGCTTATGGACCTGATGGAGTGCCTCCTATTGTCCTTAAAAACTGTGCTTCTGTGCTGACACCCTGCCTGGTCAAACTCTTTCGTCTCTGCCTACCAACATCTACCTTTCCTTCCTGCTGGAAGTACGCCTTCTTACAGCCTGTGCCTAAGAAGGGTGACCGTCCCAATCCCTCAAACTACCGCCCAATAGCTTTACTTTCCTTAAAGCTTTTGAATCAATCCTTAACCAGAAGATTCAAAAGCACCTTTCCACTTCTAACCTTCTATCTGATCACCAGTATGGGTTCCGCAAGGGGCGTTCTACTGGCAATCTCCTTGCTCTCTTACCTGACTCTTGGTCATCCTCTCTTAAGTAATCGGGCAGCCAAACAATTTTTTCTGGTAGATTTTGGTGTGTGTTTAAGTAATATGGTAGCTAATCTTTTTTTCATGGTAGATTTTGGTGTGTTAAGAAATATGGTAGCTAAACTTTTTGGGGGGTAGATTTTAGTGTGTATTTAAGTGATTGGGTAGCCAAACTATTTTTTGTGGTAGATTTTGGTGTGTATTTAAGTAATTGGGTAGCCAAACTATTTTTTATGGTAGATTTTGGTGTGTACCATTTAAGTAGTCAGGCAGCTGTTTCTGGCATAAAACACCAGCTTATTCTAACATACCCTGCTATCCTAAACCTCTGTTGGAATACACTGCAAGCCAAAATATCTAACCTAACTCAGC